>NC_056435.1:38739094-39039094 GCF_018296145.1 Oncorhynchus tshawytscha | reverse complement strand
TGAAATGTTCACCTCTCGTATGTAATGCAGATAGAACAGATAGAGTGCCTATTTGAAAAGTTTGACAATTATGGGACAATTATGTTTTCAAAGTATTTAAAAAAAAATGTTATCCCTGAATATGATCTCATTTGGAAGTGAGTTACTATTAAAATGGATACCATGCTCTAAAATAAGTAATTTTTTTCAGAGTAAACCTTATTTGGCTTGATTTTATTTCTCCTGTAATTGTAGTGAACATATCATTTTGATATAGAGTGCCCTGCCCATGTCGGGATTCCCATGAGGGAGGAAGAGCATCCTCAGGAGTGCAGTTAGTATTTAAAAAGGCCTGTTGTTTACTGGTTCAATTACCCTATTAATTACAGTCTCATAAAAGGCAGAGATACATAAACATCAGTTGAAATTCATAGCATCAGATAAACCTGTCACTGGGTTTCTTCATGCGTCTATTAAAGGTTGTTAAGATATCTCTAAGTCAAGCCATGTTCCTTCCTATCAGCACAATTCAGTGAGTGAATGAATGGCTGCAGAGTAAAAGCCCTGATGAATTGAGTTGAGAACAATGACAGAAAGATAGACTGAGATGTAGAGCAGCTGTGATGCATTGATAGTGCTTTGACATCCCTAGTCCTTAGCTGACATCTCCAGTGGGCCGCTTTTGAATAAAACAAGACATTTGATTGGATATTTGGACGTGGTTGTGTACTGTATGTAGTCTAACCAATGCCTCCCTCCCCTGGGGCCTCTTGGCAACATGGTTATTGCTCGGCAGATTCTGGTGTTGCGCTAGAATTGATATCTCTACATACAAGCTCCACCATTGTAGTAAAAAAATCCACATTGAAGCAACAACTGAAGAATATGGAGCTTAAGCTTGTTCCATCATTTATTTTTTAATTATCTATCATGCATTTTAGCTTTTTTTATGTTTCAGTAAAATCATGTCACTTGTAACCTTGGCCTTGGAGATGCTAAAATATCTGAAAAACCACTCAACATCCTGCTGGATCATTTTTTATAAACACAAAGCTCTTGTTTAGCCTTGTGAGCATATGGGAGAACAAAAAAAAAAAAAATGTTGTTTTGGGTTAATACAAATGTTTATTTTCAGATAGTGTTTTTTTTAATATAATCTTAGAAACATTTTACCATGTAGGTGTTTCTGAGTCTGATATTCACAAAAGATGCCAGCACCATCAGGAGTATTTATAAACCTTTCACATCTTTGTTTTGTCTTTCCTTCTCACCTTTTCATATTTTTCTAAGGATTTCCTATGAGGACAAGGACATGATAAGCAGCTTATTCTTATTTCATTCTGTTTTGACTCAGTCTATTGAATGTGATGCAACTAACTGATGTAAGCATGTCTGGAAAGGTATGGGGCGAGTAAAAGGATAAGGTACTTTTAATGGATCCTCCTCATTCCAGCTCAGTGTTACTGTATAAGCATCAGGCTTTGTGACACACTCACACAGATATCCCATGGCTATTTGTAGCCTTGTTTTAGATCTTCTCATCAAACCTAATCACTTATGTGGTTGTAAAAGACAGATAGCCAGTCAGTTATGGCGCGACACGGTTTTAGCCATGGCAGATTTATTAGACCTCTTCAATTGCCCGCCAACAAAACAAAGCATTTCTCCTTTAGCTCACAAAGGTCAGGAATCTGTGATGCGCGAAACAGTCATGCCGTTTGAGCATCATTTTTCCCACTGCCTCTCTTTGAACCATTCAGCATTGTGGTCCGTCTAAAAAAAAAATACATTATTTCCTTGCCTACTCAACCATAAAAACATAGTATAATTCAGAGGAGAAGGGTTACTGTTCATGGCAAAGCTGTTTATCACATTTTACTGTTGGAATGAACAGGTCATTTTTCCTCAGCCTGACCAGAGCTAGACCAACACTAATCCAGTTGCAGCAAGAGGAGAAAAACACAAACCCCAAGACCTCTTACAAGAACATCCATTTTGACAAAGACTTTAGAATCACATCAATGTCTGCAGAAAGAAGTTGTCAAGGACATCTCTCATCAGGTTATTTATACAGTACAGTGCTTTCGATAAGTATTAAGAACTCTTGAATTTAAAAAAATGTAGTTTCATTCTAAAATGGAATACATGTATTTTTTAAATCCTCAGCAATCTACACACAATATCCCATAATGACGGAGCAAACCCTGTTAATTTACATAAGTATTCATCCTGTTTCCATTGATCATCCTTGAGATGCTTCTACAACTTGATTGGAGTCCACCTGTGGTAAATTCAAGTGATTGGACATGATTTGGAAAGGCACCCATCTGTCTATATAAGGTCCCACAGTTGACCGTCCATGCCAGAGCAAAATCCAAGCCATGAGGTTGAAGGAATTGTCCGTAGAGCTCAGAGACAGGATTGTGTTGAGACACAGATCTGGGGAAGGGTACCTGCAGAATTGAAGCTCCCCAAGATCACAGTGGCCTCCATTATTCTCAAATGGAAGATGTTTGGAACTACCAAGGTTCTTCCTAGAGCTGGTCGCCCGGCCAAGCTGAGCAATCGGGGGAAAAGGGTCTTGGTCAGGGAGGTGACCAAGAAGCCGATGGTCACTCTGACAGAGCTCTAGAGTTCCTCTGTGGAGATGGGAGAATCTTCCAGAAGGACAACCATCTCTGCAACACTCTACCAATCAGGCCTTTATGGTAGCGTGGCCAGATGGAAACCACTCTTCAGTAAAAGGAAGATGACAGCCTAAAGACTCTCAGACCATGAGAGGCAATATTCTCTGGTCTGATGAAACCAAGATTGAACTCTTTGGCCTGAATGCCAAACGTCACATCTGGAGGAAACCTGGCACCATCCCTATGGTGAAGCATGGTGTTGGCAGAATCATGCTGTGGGGATGTTTTTCAGCAGCAGGGACTGGGAGACTAGTCAGGATTGAGGGGAAATATGAAAGCGCAAGGTACGATGGCCACAAGAGAGATCCTTGATGAAAACCTAGTACAGAGTGCTCAGGACCTGACTGGGGCGAAGATTCACCTTCTAACAGACAGCGAACCTAAGCACAAAGCCAAGACAAAGCAGGAGTGGCTTCGGGACAAGTGACTGAATGTCCTTGAGTTGCCCAACCAGAAGCTTCCAGAAGGACAAACATCTCTGCAGCTCTCCACCAATCAGGGCTTTATGGTAGAATGGCCAGACGGAAGCCACTCCTCAGTAAAAGGCACATGACAGCCCGCTTGGAGTTTGCCAAAAGGCACCTAAAGACTCTCAGACCATAAAAAACACGATTATCTGGTCTGATGAAACCAAGATTGAACTCTTTGGCCTGAATGCCGAGCGTCACGTCTGGAGGAAACCTGGCACCATCCCTATGGTGAAGCATGGTGGTGGCATGTTTTTTCAGCAGCAGGGACTGGGAGACTAGTCAGCATTGAGGCAAAGATGAACAGAGCAAAGTACAGAGAGATCCTTAATGAAAATCTGCTCCAGAGCGCTCAGGACCTCAGACTGGGGCGAAGGTTCAACCTTCAAACAGGACAAGACCCTAAGCACACAGCCAAGACAATGCAGGAGTGGCTTCGGGACAAGTCTCTGAATGTCCTTGAGTGGCCCAGCCAGAGCACGGACTTGACCCGATCGAAAATCTCAGAAGAGACCTGAAAATAACTGTGCAGCATTGCTCCCCATCCAACCTGACAGAGCTTGAGAGGATCTGCAGAGTAGAATGGGAGAAACTCCCCAAATACAGGTGTGCCAAGCTTGTAGCATCATACCCAAGAAGACTAAAGGTGCTTCAACAAATTACTGAGTAAAGGGTCTGAATACTTATGTAAATGTCATATTTCCGTTTTATTTATTTATAAATTAGCAAACATGTCTAAAAACCTGTTTCTGCTTTGTCATTATGGGGTATTGTGTGTAGATTTAGAAGCCTGTAACCTAACAAAATGTTGAAAACATCAAGGGGTCTGAATACTTTCCGAATGCACTGTTTAATAATGTTTCTCTGTGTCCAGGTGGTAGGTATGACTTTAATGTTTGTGGAGCTTTATTTATGGTAACATTTTATTATCTTGACTAGTCTGACAGTTTTGTTCCATATTTAGTCTGTTAGACCTCCCATGGGGAATGTTTGGATGCTTTTAGCTTTCAGGCGTTCCCAAGCCCACTGAAACATTGTTATAGCTACCTTTTATGCTTTGAAGATCAGTATGGAGAAGAAAACATCTATTCACAGACAAAAATCACTGCACCAAGTGTGGGCTCTACCTTGAGGACAGCTAACCTCATGTAATGGTTTTCTTCAGAAGTCAGACACTGTTTTTCGCCTGCTACCTCATGTGAGTTTTACAGTTGCAGTGTGTGATTTGACTGTGCTCTGGAATCTTTTCCCAAGACCTCCCTCTAAGGAATCAATCGTTTTTTTAACACTTTCATTTGACAGCTCTTGCTTGCAGCAGACTTGATATGTTGTGCACAACACTAGGAAACAGACTAATGAGAGGAGATTTGTTAAGTAGAGAGAGGGAAAGAAAGAATGAGATAGATAGAGAGAGACTTTTCCTCCATCCCATTTACACCTTACACCCTCTCTGCCATGTGATGTGTCTCTCGCTTCATTAGCCAGTGCCGCTTGATCACAGGGCTTTGAAATCCCCCCAGCCCTCGCCAGACGACCAAAATGCCTCTCAAACACGGTTCATATTTCTCTGGTCCCGAGACGGTAACAAGTTGTCCACCGCACAATTTTGCTCCACCCCATCTCCCCTTAGCTGTGAGACTCATCTGAATCAAGGCCATGTTTAATGTTCTCATTGCCACAAGTACACATTTCCGCCATGGACACGCTCATCGTTTTCTCTCTGCTTCTTCTCTCACATTGGGAGCCATTACTACGTCTTTACAGTGGATAGTAACACCAGTCCCTTTTAAAGATCCTTTTTGAATGAGCCTCCATAGACTGGAGGAGGGGGGAGGGGTAGTGACGTGGCTACTGGTGTGGTTAGGGGTCAACAGATCACATGTGTTGGATGCCCCGACTTATAAAGTGTGAATTGTGATCAGTGGAGAGGTTACTGCCTGCTGCTCATCATTAGACCAGCTGATGGCTCTTTGCAGTGAGAATGAACCCTGCAGGGAGAGGGCAGAGATCAAATGGCTGCCCAGTCTTCTTCCCAGTCCTGTCGGATTAGCCGTCCTGTCCTGTCCAGACTCCTCTCACAGTGGGTCACAGAGGGGACCGGAGTCCCTGTCCATCACAGCAGACTGGATGATGCAAGGACAGACAGATCTGGTGCCCAGGGGCACAGTTTTGATGCTGTTATCCCTCCACCCAGAGCCCTGGATCGGAACTATTTTGGACTACCATACCAGGGCTGTGCAAAATGTGTTGCCTCAGCAAAAGTATGGCTGCCGCTTCAGAAGCCCTTTAATGTCAACACAGCTGGAGGCCTCATAACCCTGGGGGAATATTTATTTATTTAGATATAAGCAATATCTTCTTCAAGTGGCCTGGGGGTGCCTCATTTATGGAGTAGCTTTGCATGCGTGTATGTGTGTTTATGGAGGTTTACTATCTTTGTGCCACATAAGAAATAAGGAATATTCGCCAGTCCCCACAAGGAAAAAGGCTATTTTTAGGCTTACGGTTACGGGTTAAGGATAGGTTTAGGATTTAGGGAAAATAGGATTTTGAATGGGAATCAATTGTTTGGTCTCCACGCGGATAGTAAAACAAACGTGTGTGTGTGTCTGTGTGTGTCTTGCGTCAATGCTACGGATGTGCTCACTCCAACTGTACCTCAGTAACTCACACTGTGATTGTATGATGCCTTACTCCTCATACCAAGCTGGCCTTCTGAGAATCCTTCACTTCAAATCACATACCATCCTGCAATATGTTCAATCACTTTGTAGTCAAATTGAATCTTCCTCCATCTCCCTAGACTGTGACATTTATTCCACATAGGGGACAAAATCAGATCGTTGAAGATAACCATTGTGTTTGCCATGTACTGAATGCAGTGTTAATGACACATTTTACTTACTGTTAAGAAGCTTTGAAGGCCTTGAAAAATCTCCCTGTGACAAGAAAAAAAGCCTATTATGTTACTGTTTTATAGGTCATTATAAACAGGTTTCTCCTGCTAGTAATAATTTACCCCTTGATTTGGTTTACTTGTCATGTCATAGGCAATTAATATATTTTTGTAGCTGTCAGGTTTGTGTGCTCCAAATGGCTACTCTGGCTACTCAGTGCCAACGTTGTTAATTAGCATCTTGTTATTTGAGAGCCATCCTTTTAATTAAGAAATGCCGGTTAGCTGTCCTGGATTTAATGTGGAATGGAAAGCTGAGCTATTTGGTGAAGTGCAATGTGATTGTTTCAAAGCAACACACCAAAAAACATTTTGGCATATTTTTCTCTCTGCTAGAGCAGGTATAAACCAGGATGATTAAAGTTGTTGATTGCGTTAAGGGAAGGTTCTCAGGGAATTGTCAATGTTGTTGTTAATGAACTCTCTTGATATGTGATAACTCAACTTGCATCATGTACTGTACTGGAGGAATTATAAACAGTGGGGAGAACAAGTATTTGATACACTGCCGATTTTGCAGGTTTTCCTACTTACAAAGCATGTAGAGGTCAAAAATCCAGAAAATCACATTGTATGATTTTTAAGTAATTAATTTGCATTTTATTGCATGACATAAGTATTTGATACATCAGAAAAGCAGAACTTAATATTTGGTACAGAAACCTTTGTTTGCAATTACAGAGATCATATGTTGCCTGTAGTTCTTGACCAAGGTTGCACACACTGCAGCAGGGATTTTCGCCCACTCCTCCATACAGACCTTCTCCAGATCCTTCAGGTTTCGGGGCTGTCGCTGGGCAATACGGACTTTCAGCTCCCTCCAAAGATGTTCTATTGGGTTCAGGTGACCGGAGACTGGCTAGGCCACTCCAGGACCTTGAGATGCTTCTTAGTTGCTCTAGCTGTGTGTTTCGGGTCATTGTCATGCTGGAAGACCCAGCCATGACCCATCTTCAGTGCTCTTACTCAGGGAAGGAGGTTGTTGGCCAAGATCTCACGATGCATGGCCCCATTTATCCTCCCGTCAATACGGTGCACTCGTCCTGTCCCCTTTGCAGAAAAGCATCCCCAAAGAATGATGTTTCCACCTCCATGCTTCACGGTTGGAATGGTGTTCTTGGGGTTGTACTCATCCTTCTTCTTCCTTCTTCTTCTTTGGAGTCTGTTTGATTGAGTGTGTGGACAGGTGTCTTTTATACAGGTAACGAGTTCAAACAGGTGCAGTTAATACAGGTAATGAGTGGAGAACAGGAGGGCTTCTTAAAGAAAAACTAACAGGTCTGTGAGAGCCGGAATTCTTACTGGATGGTAGGTGATGAAATACTTATGTCATGCAATAAAATGCAAATGAATTACTTAAAAATCATACAATGTGATTTTCTGGATTTTTGTTTTGGATTCCGTCTCACACAGTTGAAGTGTACCTACGATAAAAATTGCAGACCTCTACATGCTTTGTAAGTAGGAAAACCTGCAACGTGGCAGTGTTTCAAATACTTGTTCTCCCCACTGTAAATGGAACAGTTTACAGATGAAAAACACAGAGACATTAGCGCGCATCAGTGCTGCATTATGGCAAGAAACACTAGGTAGCCTACTGTCTGGAAGTTGGTCTCAATTTAGATCACAGCATTACATCTAATTTAAAGCACAAGTCTCTTAGGTGTGCACTTAGCTGTCAGAGAATATCCCCAAAGCGCCAAAGCTCTTCAGTCAACACCACAAGAAAAAAAGACAAACAGTGGAACATCAGATTAGACGTGTGGTGAAAATAAGAAAAATGTAACTATTTGATATTGAATGACGATTTTTGTTTCATAATTAAGTACTGCACTCAGTTCAATGGGGATGCAAAGTCACCCTGAAAACGTGCATTACTAGTAAATAATGTGTACCACTGTCTGCTTCCTCAATTTAACTCAAGAATGTCTTATTAAACATGAAATAAAGGCCCACGACACATTAGGGATTAGAAAGTTGATGTATTTAAGCATGAAATGAGCCCCTGTGCTGAACACATTGCGCATTGATTAATATTTCCCCCAACCCAGGAAGAATCCATATTCAGTGGTTGCACTGGGAATGTGAAGGAGGATTGGTGCAAATATTTTTTGTTAATCCCTCGGTAACCTGCCTGACACCTCATCACAATTTAATAAAAGCAAAATTCATCCACTGGATTACTGATAAACTTCCCATATGTGGAGGCAATGCTGCCTTTTAATAGGTGTAACCCAAAATAGCTACAACAAATTAAATTCATCATTGATTTGGAAATTGTATAAAAAATATATATTTTTACCATGCAGTAATGAATTATAGGCAGGATTTAGTTTTTTCATCTGCAGATTAATATTGAAGAGCTGAAATTGTTATTTAGTCATTGGTAAAAAAGTAACAAAGTGTTATTTGAGCGTACAAGATGGTGCCCTACTCTATGGCTGGCGTCTTGAGAGCTCCGACCCAACTTTTCAATTTTGTAATTATTTTGGCATTTATCTTTACTATTTTTGCACAAAATGTATTCGCTATCATTTCTTATGGTCCGAAAAAAATACTTTTGAACATCATATCGGCACTTACTAACCTCAATTTCGACTTCCCTTTCGATTAATCTGCCCTGAGCTCTTTATGTACCTCGGATCCAATCTTCGGGGCACCCAAGAGAAAACGTAGACGAAAAAGAGGCAAGAGATTGGGCATCCTGTTGAGACTAAGGCGAAGGGGAAACCAGCTTCTACTTCCCTCCATTCTATTGACCAATAGTCACTGGATGACCTCCGATCGCGGATTTGCTTTTACAGCTGCTTTTACAGCTGCACCGTTGAGAGCATCCTGACTGGTTGTTTCACTGTCTGGTTGTTTTCACTGTCTGCACCACCCATGACCGGAATGTTTTGAATTAACTCTATAAAACGGTGGGTTAAGAATGAACATGTCAGACCAAAGAGACATTTAGCGCTGCAGCCCATGTCGAAAGTGGTTCGAACTCAATCTCAACATGAGAGACGATAACGTCACATCCGGACAATCACTCGTATGGCTGAGTAGCTGTACTAAGTAAAATATCTAGAAAAGAGAATTTATGCGGGACCATTCTACTACTCTTCAAACCATCATATTCTACTACTCTCATCACCCCACTGAGAACCATCAATACGTCTGGCTAGCCTATCTTCAAAGAATCATCTTCCATAGCGAGTGGAAGCAGAGTGAGCTCTGTAGTTCTGTTCAGGACTACACGTTGGGTTGCCGGATGCCGGGCGACAGAAGAGGTGAGCAACAGTAGAATAAATGGGTCGGGACCCCTTTTGGAGAATCACAGCATTACAAGCGAGCCGCGGAAAGGTCCAACCAAGTCCCCTTTCTAAGAAGGCTTGGTTCTGACAGAGATACCTGGCAAACCAAGGCCTTTACATGTAAACATCTTCATGATTTCTTACTCCAATCGGGCGGCGGTTTGTGTGCAATGTATATGATTACTGTGAGAGTAGCTTCTAAATGTACCAAAGTATTCTCTCTCGCCCTCTCTCTCACCCTCCCTCTCGCCCTCTCCATCTCGCCCTGTCTATCTCCTTTGTAACAAGCTGCCATGTTCTGTCAGTCCGCTAGGGACCCGTTTATTTGTATTAAGTGTGTATGTTTCTCCTGTGTTACCATTTAGTTAGTTAGTAAATAAATAATTAAACCAATTTGTGTAGTACTGAATCATAAGTAAGGCTGGGGGGTTTGTAGATGCAGGAGGTTACAACTGTTCAGAATGATGATATGATACGAGGTTATGATTAATACATTGACTGTTTTATGGATGTGATAGGTAAGATGGTAGCTCTTTAACAACCACTCTTGTGGTGCCCCAAATTCCTAATGAGTTACTTGTTACGTTATTAATTGAATCGGTTAACAATTAAACATAGTTGATTAGATAAATACAGTCATCAGATTAATGAAAGTAAAGTCACAACAAGTATCTATATTATTATTATTATTATCACTGTATTGTTGGGAAAGAGCTCTCAAGGTAAGAGTTTCATTTGACTGTTTTACACCTTTTGTCTCCTGTGCACTTGGCGAATAAACGTTAAACCTTGAAATACGTTAAATACATAAGCATTACAATGAAGTATAGAACTGTGCAAACTAAGCAAACCTTCACAATTACTTAAACACCAAATCTGTTTCAGTCCTTTGTTCAGCCAACCTGCTCTTTTTCCATGTAATGAATAGCAACATCTTAATATTGTGCTACCAACAGTTGCAGATGGGTAATGTAGATATCTAGAGTGTATAAGGATTAGAGGGGGGGGGGTGTATAGGAACTGTATAGCTCCAAAATATATGCAGACTTGTCATGTCCACAGTGCCCCGATGTCTTTTAAACCATCTGTATTCCAGCTCGCACGCCTTTGTGAGCCCGCACCCATCTGCAGTGGTAGGAGGAAAATAGGAGAAATTGTATACAGTGGGGCAAAAAAGTATTTAGTCAGCCACCAATTGTGCAAGTTCTCCCACTTAAAAAGATGAGAGAGGCCTGTAATTTTCATCATAGGTATACTTCAGCTATGACAGACAAAATGAGAAAAAAAAATCCAGAAAATCACATTGTAGGATTTTTTATGAATTTATTTGCAAATTATGGTGGAAAATAAGTATTTGGTCAATACTTATTTTCACTGCGCCTCCTGGGTGGCTGTACTGCAGCGCCAGCTGCGCCACCAGAGACCCTGGGTTCGCCGGGTTAGGGAGGGTTTGGCTGGTAGGGAAATCCTTGTCTCATTGCGCACCAGCGACTCCTGTGGCGGGCCGGGTGCAGTGCACGCTAACCAAGGTTGCCAGGTGCACGGTGTTTCCTCTGACACATTGGTGCGGCTGGCTCCCGGGGTGGCTGCGCGCTGTGTTAAGAAGCAATGTGGCTTGGTTGGGTTGTGTATCGGAGGACGCATGACTTTCAACCTTCGTCTCTCCCGAGCCCGTATGGGAGTTGTAGCGATGAGACAAGTTAATAGCTACTAAAACAATTGGATATCATGAAATTGGGGAGAAAAAGGGGTAAAAAAAATTATATATATATATATATATATATATATATATATAAAACGTGTATCTCAATACTTTGTTATATACCCTTTGTTGGCAATGACAGAGGTCAAACGTTTTCACAAGTCTTCACAAGGTTTTCACACTGTTGCTGGTATTTTGGCCCATTCCTCCATGCAGATCTCTTCTAGAGCAGTGATGTTTTGGGGCTGTTGCTGGGCAACACAGACTTTCAACTCCCTCCAAAGATTTTCTATGAGGTTGAGATCTGCAGACTGGCTAGGCCACTCCAGGACCTTGAAATGTTTCTTACGAAGCCAATCCTTCGTTGCCCGGGCGGTGTGTTTGGGATCATTGTCATGCTGAAAGACCCAGCCACGTTTCATCTTCAATGCCCTTGCTGATGGAAGGAGGTTTTCACTCAAAATCTCACGATACATGGCCCCATTCATTCTTTCCTTTACACGGATCAGTCGTCCTGGTCCTTTTGCAGAAAAACAGCCCCAAAGCATGATGTTTCCACCCCCATGCTTCACAGTAGGTATGGTGTTCTTTGGATTTAACTCAGCATTCTTTGTCCTCCAAACACGACGAGGTGAGTTTTTACAAAAAACTTCTATTTTGGTTTCCTCTGACCATATGACATTCTCCCAATCTTCTTCTGGATCATCCAAATGCTCTCTAGCAAACTTCAGACGGGCCTGGACATGTACTGGCTTAAGCTGGGGGACACGTCTGGCACTGCAGTATTTGAGTCCCTGACGGCGTAGTGTGTTACTGATGGTAGGCTTTGTTTCTTTGGTCCCAGCTCTCTGCAAGTTGTGGACAGGTGTCTTTTATACTGATAACAAGTTTAAACAGGTGCCATTAATACAGGTAACGAGTGGTGGACAGAGGAGCCTCTTAAAGAAGTTACAGGTCTGTGAGAACCAGAAATCTTGCTTGTTTGTAGGTGACCAAATACTTATTTTCCACCATAATTTGCATATAAATACATTACAAATCCTACAATGTGATTTTCAGGATTTTTTTCCCTCATTTTGTCTGTCATAGTTGAAGTGTACCTATGATGAAAATTACAGGCCTCTCTCATCTTTTTAAGTGGGAGAACTTGCACAATTGGTGGCTGACTAAATACTTTTTTGCCCCACTGTATATAGAACTGAATAAAAGTTCATTGCTGAGATTAGGCTTGCAAAAGAAGGGTAAATTACTAGAAAGGTTCTAAGTCTAACAGTAAACTACCAGAAATTTCAAGGAATATGTGGAATTTTACTGGATTACATCTAGTGTCCTTTTTGGGCACTACAGATTATCACAGGTGTCTATTAATATCTCTGGCTCTCTCTGTGGCCTTCTTACATGTAAAATATATATTTTTTAAATTTAATAAGGTGACTTTCAAAAAACAATGACAAAGCCGAATGACAAAGCCGTTAAACATTATCCTAAATATAAACCATCAATTTAGTGAATACCATTGTTAGATTTCAGATATATATTTTTTACAAATGTTTATTTATGTTACTATGTCAATATGTCTTTGTTGTAAATGTTTTGGGGGCAAACTGGTGGTAGTTGTGAAAAAATGCAAAAGTTGGACGAGTTGCAGAGTTAATAGAAAAGAAAGCCATTGTTAATTAGATCATTTTTTCATTTATCTGGCCATTTTCTTTTGAACCATATGGTTTATCTACTATATGGACAACATGAACACAGATAGTGTATAAAAAATATATACTGCGCAAATATTAATTTATATATATTTTTATCATTAAAGTATTAATTACCAAAGTTACCATAGACTGCCATAGATTACCTGTTACTTTAGTAAATTACTGGTAGCATTGTAAGCCTTGCTTTGATACTTAGTTCAACTTAAATGGCTCCACTTCATGTAAGCCCAGTGTGGAACGTGTTGACTCCATAAGTCTAGTCCTCTGGTGACATTGCTGCTGTACGTGGAGATGAGAGAGAGAAGACGTCCACTGGATGTCTGATGATTAATTCTAAATTAGAGGAAGGTGTGAGTGTGTAGTCCTGGGTTCACTTAATTAGTGCTCATTGATTAAACAGATTAAAGTGGTAATATGTAACTTTTTTGGAGAGTTTTAGCAGCCAGGAAATGTTGGAGCGATTTCTGCTTAGTTCAACTTTAAGGACAAGTTCACAAAATGATGTTTTCACTTTGCCATGAAGCTGCATGTAGGGTTCATATTGTTCTTGCTCTGGTCCAACTCTCTTTTTGTCAGGGGGTTAAGTAGAGAGTCATGGTATACGCATAATATCTGATCCAGACCAGCAGTCTCCTTCAGGTCTGGTTTGCTTTGATCTCATTGCACGCTAAATATCTGGCCACAGTCAGGCTGTCTCCCTCTCACTGACAACATTAATAACCACTTCTCAATTGCCTTGTCTAATGGCTGTAGATGGGCACTTTTAGTAGGCCCTTGTGCATTGTTTTTCAACCTGCATGTCATTCCCTGAAATAGGTTGGTTGACCTCCACACTGCTTCCCCCAACCTACCTCTGCCTCGCCCACACATGGTTGCAAACAAGGCTTGGTCCTCCCTGTTGGTGACACAGATTCATGAAGCCACAGCTTTAATCCCTGCATGCCAATCTGCCAAACCAAGCCTTAGGCAATCGCAAGCCAGTGCTACTCTGTTAAATTGGGATGAAAATGAGTGATAGCATGCAGAGAGAATGTGACATAGATAACAGGCGAGCGAAAATATCCACCACGCTGATAGTCATCTCTGGCTGGTGTATTTGCTCACACTAAGGGATCCCAAGCAATCATGCTCATGTTTATTTACATTGCATTGAAAAAAGTCAGTTGCAGTAGTTGGCTCTATATGGAATAAAGGACCGCAATGTGCATCAGAATCCCTGTTGCTTTCTGGTACAGACATAAAAGCAAAACTCCCCTTTCTTAGTTCACGTGTGGCATGACTGAACTACCGCACCACCAAAGCCTTTTTATCTGTCAAAGCACAGACCATCTTTGTCAGAATGATAGAGTAGGGTCACCAACATCTATGTGAATGGAAGAATGTGTGCGTCATCTATGAAAAACATGGTTTAATTAGCATATTATCCTTCCTGCGGGGAGCAGAGACAGAGAGATGGAGGGAGGAGAGGAGGTAAGTAGGAGCGGAGCGTGCCATCTGGTCCGTGAAATCCCCTTAAACAGGTTGTGTGACACTCAGGGCCCAGCAGGAGGCCACAGGCAGCAGACAGTCCAGTACATCTACAGGTTAACAGGGTGGAGCACTAACTAGGTTGGATGACTGTACAGCTGCACAATGTTTACTTACAGGATTCATTACCCAGCACCACACGTACTGAGTAAAGCATTGCAGCACACCCCATCTTAACAGGATCAGTGGACAACCCACTGCAGCATTCTGTGTTGACAGCTGTCACCACTGACTGCCATTAAGGTGAAGCTCTTCTGCTTTGTATAAGTGAAATGTTTTATCGTTATCGCTGTGCCTTAACAAATGATTTCAGAGAATATAGCATGTCTTGTTATACTGGTTGTTTTCTTTGTTTAGTGTAGCTTCCCATTTAGGCCTCCTTTGAGGCCTCAGTTGAACAGCTAAATGGAGCTCAAGAGTTATTATGACTGCTCTGTGTCTTATCCCCATTCATTATTCACAACTAACAGCCGATTGATCCAGAAGCTACTATTGCTCCGCCTCCCTGTAGATTTAAAAATACCAAGTGAGAATTTTTGTAAAAGTACAATTTCATGTGAAATGTTCCCAGAAAGTAAGTGATCCTTTCCATCTATCCTCTCAGCCCACACCTAAGTTATAGTAACAGCAGTAGAGGAGACTGCATGGGACAGATAGAACAATGAGACAGATTATTCACCAGATGTCTAAATGTGAAGCATCCTCTGTGACGCACACTTCACAGAGGAGGTGTTTCCTAACGGAAATATGCAGATGTATGCTAGAACGCACAAAAAGGATTTTGCTAGCTCGCGCTTGGCTCTGCCCACCTCCTTGCTTCTTCTGCCCACTATGACTAATTTGTTCCCATTGGAAATGACAGGCTGTGGTCTATCTTTGTTTAGTTATGAAAGTCTTTGTCATGGTTGTGATGTGAAAGAATGCCAGATTGACCTGAAGTGTTCTGGTTTATACTCCTCAAGTTAGACGGCAGTGTTACTGTAGCTAGTTCGCTGTATTCTCTCCTGTGACTGATTCAGCTGCGGCCTATGAATAAGCACATCTCTGATGAGCTGAGGAAAAGGGGTTAACCCCAGAGACCTGGGCCTTCCTCGCCTGACCTCAATAATGGAGCAGCATCCTAACAACAGGGAGCACAGCAGAGAGAGCAGGTAGGATATGGTTCACTCTCCATCTGGAGAGATCATATCTCATATCTCTAGGTCACTGTAGGACCCTTTGTAGCACTCTCTACTGTGTGTGCCCAAACCTCAACCCCTGTCAGCTACCTTTTCCCCTCTCCCCTTTTGGTCCCTTGGTCATTCCTGGTCACAGAGGGAGGAAGAGAAGTGGCGTGCCCACCCGTGCCTGTCTTTTATAAATCCAGATGCCAGAGGTGTTGGGGTAGGCCTTGATGCCTTTGTTCGTGCCTCGGTAAATCACGGCCTGGAATCAGCAAAGCAGCTGAAGGAAAGCTTTGCTTCCTCCAACAGTGTTTTTCTACCATCAAAGAGTGCTCCTCTACCTCTCGCCTTCGCCCCTCACTCTTGCACAGCATTTGTCTCCATATGTCTCTTTCTCTCACTCTCTCTCACTCACACCACAAAGCTGTCCCTTCTCTGGGATCAGGGGTCTGTCCACTGATGAGTCCATTGTGAGACAGGTGTTGTTTTGTCTATTGGATTAGATGGACTGTGAAAAGAGAGAGGGGCTGAAAATGTCAATTTTACACACCTCTGTACAGTACTTCGGGGCCCAGAGAGCATTATCATTAGGCTTTTTGAAAGCCTCATATGACTCAGCACCAGGGACAGTGTTACTGTAGTACTGGGAGTGCAGTGAGTCTGTTCCTATAGGGGAGTTGTAATGTTGCCATGATACTTTCATACTGGCCCTGGCCTTGTGCACTTGTTGTTGAAGCACATACTGCAGAATAAAGCTTATTTTGCACTTTCTGACTAAGCACATTTATGCAAACTGTTCAGGTGTGTACAATACACCCTTCTATGTTATGAATGCTGTATTTGTCATTGACCTGAACTTGTCATTGAACTTGCTAAATAATTGTCATTAAACTCTGCTAAATGTCATATTATTGTATGATAGCTAACTTTTATATCTCAAACTAATCACATTTCCCTGAGTTTAACTTACCATCGTCATGTTTCTGTCCACTCACTCGGAACGGATATATTTGTGTTCAGTTGCACAGAGCACTTATACTTTTTCCATGCTTTGTTGTACAGTGATGTCAGTCAGAAACAATCCAGGAACAGCGCAGGTTGGTGGGAAAGCACAATTTTCCAACATGGCTCTGCTTTTAACGGCAAACCTTTTGCTGTTGCCTCTCCCTGTAAATCTCAGAATGATGCCACTTTGCCGGTGTGCCTCTACATCACTGAATTGCCATTTAAAAGAGGAACAGATGGCTATAATAATCGTGGGGCCTTGAGTGTGGTGCCAAAGCATTCATTAGGAAAAGGAAGGAAATTCTGTTTGTGGCCAAGCCAAGTGAACACTTTTTACCTGTGGAGGGTCATGGTCCCTAGCCCCACCAGTGGGTCCTGGTGAATTTCACTGATTACACCTCCCTGCAATTCATCTTCCATAGCAATGAACATGTGATGTCACCCACCCCACTGGTCACACACTGGTCGAATAAACATTGTTTCCATGTCATTTCAATGAAATTATGTTGAACCAACGTGGCATAGATGTTGAATTAGGGTTAGAGTTAGGGTTCTGAACAGGCTCCTGAAAAAGTCTATCACCATGCCATAAGATTGCTAAATAGCTAACTAAATAGCTAACATAATGGCTACATGGACTATCTGAGTTGCCTTTGTATTTTCTTATTGTTTTTGTCTCTATGCACACTCACAGGGCCCTACACACTACACACACTGATACTCCAACACACAAACACTCACACCATTGTTTGCTTACACACACACATAATAAGCACATACATTTATACTGAGTCTAAACACACCTACTCAGATACAATCATCATATACGCTGCTGCTAGCAAGACAGCCATTTCACTATGCTTGTACATGTGACATTAAAACTTGAACTGACGTCTGTGCCTAGTGGGACATTTGTTACAGGAGAGAAAAGTAAATGTAATCCACTAATGCCACCTACATGCGTGTAACTGTTCTGCATTACCCTAAAACCCACCCACAGTATTTGTTGTTCCAGCACGTTTACCTCTCAGCTCTTCTACCTCTGTGTACCCCATCATTTAGCAACAGCCTGAGGTATTTAGCTCCCTTCCCTAGAGGCAGAGAGGTGATGAGTTGTCCCACAGACATTTATGGGGCACTGGGAATTATTCACTCAAATAAAGTAATTACCCAGTACTGTCCCCTCGTGAGGTGTTGTGTACATTATGCAGGAACTAATCACATAGGCCTTATTTACCTCTGAGGGGATTGGATTAGGAAGCGGGCGATGGCATTTTCAGTGGCGAAGGGAAGAAAGATCCCACCAACAATTTCCTCCTTCAAAGCGGCATTAGCGGCTCCATTAAAATCCTGTCACCCTTTTTCTTTACGTCTGTCTGTGGCGCTGAGGAGTAGAGAAATCAGTCATTCAAATGCTAAGTGACTTCCTCTCCCCTGTGAATAATTTTAAGGAGAGTATTGCTCCATCATTTACCATGCAGCACACAAAAAAAATAGAAGTGGATGCAAAATGGGACTATGGTATTTTGAATATATCCCCACCTTCGCAATATCTCGTCACAAGCCAATACCTCTGACTCCTTGACACCTACAGAACGCTGCAGAGCATCACTCTTTATTAAGACTCGGCTGTATACATGGGCACATACCTAAAGCTATATAAGTGAGTGTCACACTGATTTCATATGTTGGCCGTTTTCAGAATTAGCTTGAAAGGCTCTTCCTCACTCCCCCTTTAAGATAGAAAAAACACCTTAACATGGCATTAAAATGATAAATTAGATCATTGATGGCCAGGGTACTAAGTTTGCCTCTGAGCAAAGTTTTATAATATATTTAATTGGAGCAGAACACAGGTTTATGCATAGGGTAGGTCTGTGGGTATAGAAATATCTGTTCCATGTATTATAGACCATATTATTTGATTAATTCTTTCTCTTTTCACTTGACAGGTCACAGACGGGGGCACCATTAAGCAGAAAATCTTCACCTACGATGCCATGTTTAATACCAATTACTCTCATATGGAGGACTACCGCAAACGGGAAGACCTTGTCTACCAATCTACAGTCCGGTAAGCATCACAACCAATTACTGTTAGTTTGTCCCTTGCAGTTTATCATGAGGGTACATGCTGAACTCGGAACAATTTGTTGTTTTTAATGTTAAAAAAAAAAAAATCCTTGAAAACATGTTTGTTTACTAGCCTACCTGTTTAATTTGCGGCACGGTTAGCCTCAGTTGCTGGGACCGCTTCTACTTGTCCCAGCATACTGCCAAACCCTAAAGTCTGAAGAGCTGCTGCTAGGTGAAGCAGCTAGCTTAGCTGCTAGCTATCAAGCTAGCCAGGTTTCCTTGGCAGTTTGAACACAGCCCGCAACGTGGTTAGCCCTTTTGTGGCTGGGACCGCGGATAGTCCCGGGCTTGTGGCTGTTTAAATCCCTGCTGTTTGTTGCTGTTTCCATCGGCCATTGCTACCATCATGCAACCGAAAGTTAAAGTAGGTTGGAGTAATGGAGAGGACAGTGTTTCGCTATCACAGGTGCATGATCTTTTAAATAAACAAAAAGATGTCTACAAGCAGTTGTTACAGCAACAGGAAAATAGCTTCAAGAGCTTTGTCCAAATACTGGTGGACTCAACTACCAAAATAATGGATGATCTGACCAGAAATGTCCAAGACCACAAGAACCGTTTGCAGTTCTCCCAGGGAGAGGTGGGTGTCCTGAAAGAGACCTGCAGCAAGATGACAACAAACTGTAAGTCCACGCAAGATGACATCAGCACTGTCTGTTAATCATTATTACAGATGACTGGGAAAAGAGCAGTGTTGTAAGTAAAAGCGCTTTTAAAACACTACTTAAGTAGTTTTGGGGGGTATTTTTGACACATTTTATTTTTGCTTCACTACATTCCTGAAAAAGATAATGCACTTTTTACTTCATACATTTTCCCTGATACCCAAAAGTACTCATTACATTAGCAGGATATTAAAATGGTCCTAATCATGCAATTACCAAGAGATCACCCTGGTGTGCCCCTGGCTATCTATATCTGTAAAACAAATGAAGATTGTGCCGTTTGGTTAATATAAGGATTTTGAAATTATTTATACTTTTACTTTTGATAATGAAGTATATATTACCAAATACATTTACTCTTGATACTTAAGTATATTTAAAACCACATGCTTTTACTCACGCTATTCCATAGACCTTTAAACCAAATATTGCGGTGATAATTAATGGCTGCAGTCATTTTTGTTTGTTTTTGCTGTTGTCCAAATAACATTTTATAGTTTATAAATTGTGTAGAAATGCAGTATGGCTTACCCAAGATTTAGCTATCGTACTACTGCGAAGCGTTGCTAGTTCCTTCCTACTGTACCATCTGCTGCGGGTGATGCTGGGCCTGGATGTGATGACCCCGATGGAGGGTCAACACATCATCATCTTGGCAGAAATAGGGAGGGGATATGAAGTGGTGAGGCTCTACTCAGCCAATCTGCTGCTCAGGATGTACATTTCAGTGTTGAACTCTGACTGAACAGCTAGCCAGACCAATCGTTATTGCCACCACAGAGCTGCATATTTTCCAGGTAGTGTGGTTCAATTTTGGCACAGCTTGGGGCAGTACTACTGCATGGAGGCCTATGCTGCATGCATCACACTTCCTAACCCTCAAATCATCAAATCAAATCAAATCAAATTTTATGCAAACACATACTGTACATATACAGTCCTGCCGATGCCAGAATAAAGAGCCCTGCTGTTTATGCATGAGTAAGTTTTACGAGAGGGATGCGTTAGAAAT
The DNA here is from genome assembly GCF_018296145.1 of Oncorhynchus tshawytscha. Taxonomy (NCBI): domain Eukaryota; kingdom Metazoa; phylum Chordata; class Actinopteri; order Salmoniformes; family Salmonidae; genus Oncorhynchus; species Oncorhynchus tshawytscha. Next base: position 39,018,784 of record NC_056435.1, on the reverse strand, counting down.
CATCTGGCTCTTGTTGGGTAGATTACACGTTTGAGGAGTCCTGGGGACTGTCTTCTTATACCTTAGGTCTCAACAATATGGCTGGCATCTGCTCCCCTCCTTCTCCCTCTCCCTCTCTTCCCTGTCTTGCTTTCTCCACACTTGCGTTCCTTCCCTCCATCCCTCTCTCATATTGGCACTCATTCATTGTATAAAGGAGTAATAGAAGCCCACACACAGCATCTGTCTGTTACCATTTCTCTGTAATGTGTGTATGACCCATGCTGATTATAATGCATTTTTTTGTCTTTCCCTGTCATTATTCCAATAACTTTCTACCTCTCTCCTTCCCTGCCTTTTATTTGCTCCCCATATCATTCCTTTCCTCTTTCTTCCCACTCTTTCATCACTCCTTAGTTTCATGTTTTTTTCCTTCACTGTCTTTTAGGGCTACACGATACCACGTTCGCGATACGTACGTACGAGCCAATACGATATGTTTTGCGATTCGATGCTGTGATTTTATTGCGATTCGATGTTCCAAACATATTGCTCAAAATGTGTTTTCTGCAGAGGGACAAGAGAGAGCCATGAGAAAACAAGTTTTTTGTATATACATTTTTTTGTATTTACTTTTTACCCCCTTTTCTCCACAATTTCATGATAACCAATTGTTTTGATCAGTCATGGAAATAAAAGTGCTAAAACAAAATTGCCTCCATATTTAAAAAGAAGATGGAGAACAAGCTATGAAGAAAAATACTGGAGTTTTTGTGCAGGTACAGCCAACAAGTGCAAAAATAGTATTGCAATATTATTGTCAAAACGATACAGTATATAGTCAAAAAAAATATCCCGATATGTAACTGTATCGATTTTCTCCCCCCTATCACTACTCTTTCCTCCACTCCTCCCCTCCCCACTTTTTCTGTCCTCTCTCAAATGTATCTTTTATTTCTGAGCTACTGAGCATTTCCCGACTGAGTACGATGTGCTCAGAAAATCCCACAGTACCTTCAGGGGAGTAGTCATCCTCAGAATGGACTATTTTACACATGTACTCACACAAGAATACAGACACAACTGTGCACACACACACACACACTGACGCACTCAGTAGGATTTGAATCGGCGGACCCAGCATGAGAAACAGTTTGACGGTACCTGCTCTGACCTGTCTGTTTGGCGGTGTGCTTAGCCAGTGTTCATCAAGCAGAGAGGTAAAGAGGCTACTGCAACAGTCACACAAGACCAGTCAGGAGGAATCTGAACTCTCCCTTATGTATCCCATGCCTTCCTCTATGGCAGAACACAGAGCTCAACAGCAAAGAGGGATGTGGAACATAATCTCCCATTTCCACCTGAGAGGGGTAAGTCTTCTCTTCAAAGCCCTGGCATTCTGACAAATCCAACCGTATGACCACAAATGAAAGCTGTAACATTGTAAATTTAACAGAAAGCCCTAGATTCTCATAGAAGTCTGTCTTTTCCAGAATACAGTGTTAAATATCAGGAATATGCTGTGCTTGTTGTGTCTATATTACTGGTGTAGATTCATAAACAGAAAGGGAGGTCCCAGCTAGAATATCATGTTCTGAAAACCATATTTATTTTTAGAGCTGGGTGAGAGCGCGGTTAATTATTTTTTATTTTATTTAACCTTTATTCCTATGGTGTTTTGTATACAACCTTCCCACAACTTTCTGGGAATAGTTCAGGATAGTTGCTTAGCTTTGGAACATTCTCAACACATTTAATGCAACCGCTGTGTCAGATTTCAAAAAAGCTTTACAGAAAAAGCAATAATCTGAGTACGGCGCACAGACACATAAACAAGCAATGCAGATACCCGCCATGTTGTGGAGTCAGTAAAAGTCAGAAATAGCGTTATAAATATTCACTTACTTTGATGATCTTCATCAGAATGCACTCCCAGGATTCCCAGTTCCACAATAAATGTTTGTTTTGTTCGATAAAGTCCATCATTTATGTCCAAATGCCTCCTTTTGTTAGCGTGTTTAGTAAACAAATCCAAACTCACGAGGCGCGGGAAAGTCATGGCGAAAGTTCAGAGGAAATGTTCAAAAACGTTTATTACAGTTCGTATAAACATGTCAAACGATGTATAGAATCAATCTTTAGGATCTTTTTAACATAAATCTTCGATAATGTTCCAGCCGGAGAATTCCTTTGTTTTTAGAAATGCAATGGAACGCAGGTGATCAGCTCATGCCACTCTGCCAGACCTCTGGTTGAATCAGCTCTCATTCGCCCTACTTCACAGTAGAATCCTCAAACAATGTTCTAAAGACTGTTGACATCTAGTGGAAGCCTTAGTGAGTGCAATATGACCCCATAGACACTGTATGGCGATAGGCGATGAGTTGAAAAACTACAAACCTCAGATTTCCCAATTCCTGGTTGGATTTCTCTCAGGTTTTTGCCTGCCATATGAGTTCTGTTATACTCACAGACATCATTCAAACAAAATCTTTATTTGCACCGCCCCTTCCGTAATTTGACCACCCATGTCCTAGGTGAATGTTATCATTAAAATTCAACTCTTTATGGCAATACATTACTTATATCATAAAGGCTTACTTTAAAGGAATATTAGTGGTTGTGGCCTGAAAATAATGGTTTACAGGCCACATCAGGCCTGCAAGGCACATTATGCTGGCTTGCAAGTGATGTGTAATTCCTATTGGAATTCAGACAGAGTTAGAATATCCAACAGTTGGACTTTTTTATTCACCCACAAAAGGAGACTACCTAAACAATTTAAACTGGAACAACCATTTCAGTAACTGAGGCAACAAATCTAACAAACTGAAAAATGTGTAAATTAACTTTAACTTTAAGTAGAATACTGTAAGATTAATCAATCAATATACAGTACATGCAAAAACACATGTATTAAAAACAACCATTAAAAATATATCTGCAGCAGAGTATGCTGGGAAATATGATAACTATGGGCGTGGTTTTGATGAGAATGTTGTATGCTTCGTTCATAGCTAAATTGGAAATGAGTAATTACCAGTTGTGAAGACGTAAATACCAATTCGATGCATTTACATGCTTTGAACTCGTTGAAAAACACTGATTGGCTAATGGCCAACAAGCTGTGTCAACCATAAACTAAAAGTCCAGCTATCATTCTTGTAAACAAACTACAGTGTTAAAAAAACATATTAATATATAGCTTTTTATAAATAATGTTTTGTTTCGTTTAATTGCCGAAAATGCTTTTATCTTACAAAGTTAATTTAATTCCTGTATCAACACTAGAAATATTACACAGAAAAATATAAACTAGGTTACACTGGCCAATTTGCTGTGTATCTGCTCGCTTGATAAAAAATAATTGAGTTGTAGCAATTGACTGATGTTGGAAGAGAAAAGTTTGAAAAGAAAAGGTTTCATTTTAATTTATCATAGCATCATAAACAGGTATACATTGATCTAGGTTTGTTGTTAGAAATGTATATACCAAAGATAAGTTACCTCCATATTCTTCAATTTAATCCTGTAATATGTAAAGTTTTGTATTTTTATGTTAAAAAGCTCCAAAATCACTAGTGGTCATCCAATGTAATGCAACAATAACAATAGTGTGCCCCTAGCCTGCTTGAGAACTGCTGTATGTGCTGGTATTCATTTTCCCAGTCGGGTCAAATTTTCCCGCCAGATTTTGTGGCGCGCAGAATGAGTGAAGTGTTTTCTGTGAGTGAGGAGGCAGTGTGATAGCTTGCTAGTTGAGCCCATAGCCAACACTTGGCTAATGGCTATCAAAGATAGCTAGCTTACAGACATGGCAGACATGAGGGGCAAAATACCCGACCCAACAGCAACTACTCCTCCATCTAAGCCAAAGATACAGATACATTTGGGGAGTGATAGAGCCTGGGCCAAGACGGAGTAAACCTCGGATTGAGTTCACAAAGTGGACACTTTGAGTTCACAAAGTGGAGAGAAGTAAGGAAGTTGAATGGGTTAAAAATTGAATCAGAATTTGCATTTTGTTCTGCTTAAAACCTCTACTGACTCCCCATCCCGCATGCGGGAGCGTAATCATCGCATGACACTAATTAGCATAACGCAACGGACATAAATATCCCTAGAAAAGATTCCTATTCATGAAAATCACAAATGAAATATATTGAGACACAGCTTAGCCTTTTGTTAATCACCCTGTCATCTCAGATTTTCAAAATATGCTTTGCAGCCAAAGCTAGACAAGCATTTGTGTAAGTTTATCGATAGCCTAGCATAGCATTATGCCTTGCTAGCAGCAGGCAACCTTGTCACAAATCAGAAAAGCAATCAAATTAAATCGTTTACCTTTGATGAACTTTGGATGTTTTCACTCACGAGACTCCCAGGTAGATAGCCAAAGTTCATTTTTTCCAAAAATATTATTTTTGTGGGCGAAATAGCTCCGTTTGTTCTTCACGTTTGGCTGAGAAATCAACCAGAAATTGCAGTCACGAAAACGGCGAAAATATTCAAAATTAGCTCCATAATATCGACAGAAACATGGCAAACGTTGTTTATAATCAATCCTCAAGGGGTTTTTCAAAAATCTATTCTATAATATATCCGTTGGGACAATTCGTTTTCAGTAGGACCGATTGGAGTAATGGCTACCTCTGTATTTTACGCGAGAGTCACCCTGGGAGCCATCAGGTGACCACTTACGCAATGTAGCCGCCTACGGCTATTCTTCAACATAAATGCGTAAAACTACGTCACAATGCTGTAGACACATTGGGGAATACGTAGGAAGCGTAAGCTGGTTGATAGCACATTCAAAGCTCAATAGGGACTCATTGGAACGCAGCGCTTTCAAAATATGGGGCACTTCCGGATTGGATTTTTCTCAGGCTTTCGCCTGCAACATCAGTTCTGTTATACTCACAGACAATATCTTTACAGTTTTGGAAACGTTAGAGTGTTTTCTATCCAATGCTGTCAATTATATGCATATTCTAGCATCTTGTCCTGACAAAATATCCCGTTTAAAACGGGAATGTTTTTTTCCAAAAATGAAAATACTGCCCCTAGAGTCGCAACAGGTTTTAAGGAACTTGACTGATTTGACATTGGAAATGTTATCAAATAGTTCAGAGAACGTCAAGAAACAACATTTTTCTGTGGGAATTTCAGTACTTCAGCCTAACGCTTCCCCAGGTTTTCCTCGTGATTCTATTCAAAATAACTTCCACAAACTGTTCCAAGAATGTTAAAAACAACATTCTATGGGAATTCCAGTACTTCAGCATAATGTTTCCTACAGGTTTCCTCTTGGTTCTATTTAAAGTCATGTTCTCCGAACATTATGAAAAATGTCAATAAAGACCACAAGAAAACATTAGTAACATTCAAAGAACGTAATAAGAATGTTATTTAAAAATATGTGCATTCCATTCTCAGCGTTGACAAAACTCTCTCTGGTTAGCTGGCAACATCACAAAAACAATGCACGCACTTCAATGGGGCAGAAGTTTGTGTGTTGTTGTGATTCTGGATGGCCAGATAGCTAGCAACAATGACAGGAAGCTACCATGTGAGGAATTGTAGGTGGCTCGTTTCAGCTCAATACATCTTGTTATTGATACAATGTCTTGTTTTGAGGTGGTTGACTGATGTTACAGCTTTGCTAATATGGCAAAAAATTGATAGCTAGGTAACCAACAACTTTAACAATGTATTTGAGATACAACAAGTGCTCATTGTCAGAGATTGCCCGCTCATTAGGCATGATTAGGCCGGCAAATTAACAGTTATGGCGTCAGATTGACGAGGGCAGCATTTTCTGAGCTAAACTGACCAAGATGCACCTCCAACAACAACATATAATACCTCACATAATTCTGCCCAAAAGCAATGACAATTTCTCTCAACCAGTGGCATATGGGATTTTAGGTGAGCGCTGATCCCACCCTGTGATTAACAGTGCCCACTTGGTCAAAGGCATGGTAGAGGAGCAAAATATTTTGCTTGTCCATTACTAGTGCCCCTCTCCAGGGTCCTGCTAGAGAGACACATCGCTGCGGTGCTCCACCAACATTTTGTCCAAAAAAGAATCTAACATAAATCATGTAGCAAATATAGGATATGGTAGAAAGTATGTGGCTTTTTGTGTAGCCTACAGGCTGGAGATAAAAATGTATGACTATGTAATAAGACAGACACTTTTTACATCATGCAGGTTTCTCCAGTCAAATAAAAAATGTGCTGTCATGTTAACGAACAACATATCCTAAAAACAGGACAGGTCAGTGTAAAATGGACAATATGGAATGGACAATCACAACTGTTGTCCAGGAGTTTCACCTCATTTTCACACACCTGATTATACACAGAAATAAGGAATAATAAAGCCAATAAAATGGCCTGTTTTTCAAATGGTGGACATACCATTTACGTATTCATAAAATTCCATTGTGGCCGCCATAGTAGGCTACACGCCAAGAAACACGAGCAGGCGTCTTTTGGACGTCTTTTCTTTGGTGCAGTCCAGACCGGCCTTGGTTTCCACATACACAAACATTGGTTTTTGGTCCAGTCTGGACAAATTCTGAATCAATCATAGACGTCCAGATTTTGTCCGGTCTGGATCAGCCTTGATTTGGCTCAAACATAGACATGTATAAAATACTTATTTTCTACTTTAATTCAGTATTTTCAACATCTTCAAAAACATTGAAAAAACTATTTCAACATCTGGAAAATCAGTATTTTCAACTTTCATTCAGAACCGAAAATGAACCTGATTTCAACATCTGGAAAATAAGTATTTTTCAACATCCGGAAAAGACGCCTTTTCAAAGTCCGGGAAAATATGGATTTTAAACCAATGGAAAATACATATTTTCATCTTTCATTCGGAAATGTAACCTAACTTCAACGTCTGGAAAATATATATTTTACATGTCTTTTCAATGTAATTTTGCTTACTGTGACTATTCTAGTTTTGCGGGGGAGACCTTTTCTTGTCTCTCCTAGGGTGGCAGAACAGCAAGGACTGGCCACGGTCATTGTGCAAATGTTTTTGTGTTCTCAATAAACATTGGAGCCTGAATATAGTTTACATGTAGTCAACAATCCAGGCCAACTCCGTCTGTTTTGCCCCATAGTTCCATGCATCGATTTTGTTGCTAAACAACCAACGCATCTATCCTTTATCTTGTTAAGCATGTTCAAGTGTGTTGGCCGTGCTCACTAATTGGCCATAACTGATCTTTATCTTAATTTCCTTTGAAATGGGGTCTGTTTGAATAGACTAGAATTCACAGCTTTGTATAGGTAAAAAAAACACGCAATGCTGTGTTCATTCTGGTGGCGCAGTAGACTAAACTATGAATAGAGAACAGAAGATCATATGACGCCTTGCCAGAATAAAAAATACATGTTAGAGCTAATTCATGCCTAAGCAAATTCATATCCATGTGTCCTATCTGTGCTTGGAGTTGAAAACAGTTAACACTGCTTTCTTAGTTTGGGTTATTAAAAGTCTTAGCGACCTTAATAACCCTGTCACGTTCTGACACTAGTTCCTTTATTTTGTCTTTGTATTAGTATGGTCAGGGCCTGAGTTGGGCTGGGCAGTCTGTTTTTGTTTTTCTAGGTTGTGTTTATGTATTTGGCCTGGTATGGTTCTCAATCAGAGGCAGGTGTCGTTCGTTGTCTCTGATTGAGAATCATATTTAGGTAGCCTTTTCCCACCTGTGTTTTGTGGGTGAATGTTTTCTGTTTAGTGTATGTCACCTTTCAGAACTGTTTCGTTTCATTCTCCGTTGTTATTTTGTTTAGTGTTCTGTTGAATAAATTAACATGGACACGTACCACGCTGCATATTGGTCCGATCTCTCCTACTCCTCCTCAGACGAGGACGACGAACGTTACAAACCCTTTCATTTCTGTTCTCAGAACACTAATAAAACCACTAGGAAAACCTTTTTGGAACCATAGTAAAACGTTTTCAGAACCTCCCTGCAACCTAAAAATGAACATTGACAGAACAGACTAAATGTTCACTTCCATTCTCAAAACGTTTAAACAACTTCAGTTTTATCGGTCAGGAAACGTATGGCTTCATTCCTAGAACTAATGGGAAACCAAAATTGTACATTCTCACAACGTTCAGGGAACCAAATGTACTAGCTGGAGGGATTTTTTGTTTTTTTTCTATTGTCATCAACTGCCACTGGGCTTAGAATTAGACAGCTACTGTAGCTGCTTAACAAAATGGCAGTGATAAAGACCATAGGGTAAGGACGAGTTGACTGCTTTTTGATAAAAAAACAAAACCTTGTGGGAAAAGATGAATGACAATTATTATGTAAAAAAATAAAACTACATTCAAAATTCCAATTTAAAGATTGTTTCTTCATGTGCACAGCCTTTGACTGTTTATGTAACACTGTCATGGAAAAATAAGTTGAAGATGTTTGAAATGTAATTCCATCAGTCTGAATATTTAATAGGAATTACAATATTATGCATCATACTCATTTTGTACATCCTTTTCCCTTTTTCCCCCATTCCTAAATCTGAAGAGCAAGACCCGCTGTTATTCTTCAAGAGGCTTCACAGACAGGCTCTTACTTAGGAAAATAACTTTGTGTTGTGAGGTTTCTCTGTGACCCTTTGCCACTGTTTCACCTATCTCTCCATGCCTTGCACCATCTTGTTTAAGAGCTGTCTTTTCAGAATATTCCTCTGTTCTTGTGTGAGTTAGGCTCCATTTAGCATCCAGGCTTGTGGACAGCAACAATATACAGCTTTGAGTATAAACACAGACATGGGCCAGATCTGCATATATGTTACACATAGTAGCCTGCAAAGCCATCTCCCTCTCCCAGCACAAAGACTCAGTGTTCACATCAATGGCATTGTGTTTATAATAGGTCTTTCCCCTTTCATGATTATCTCCAGAGGAAACAATGTCAGAGACACAGTGTGCCTCTGCCTTACTACCTTACACACCTCTCTATTATCTTCATATCTCTGTCCTCTAGGCTAACAGTCTGTGTTTCTCATATACTTAAATCAGCCAATCCTCCCACTAGTCAGCCTTAATGCAGGGATACAGGGTGCCTGCACTTAAGGCTAAGAAGAGCACAGTGAAGCAGAAGCCCAAGTTCCTGACACCACGATAGCTGATTTGCTGAAGAGATTGTCTGGCTGAGCTAACAGGGCCTGCTCTGTGCAGTGTTCTGTCAGGACGACTCTCTCTCTCCCTCCCTGTCCCTGTAACACGGCACAGCTGGCAGGCATGGACAGCACAGAGAGGGCCACAAGAAGAAAACACAGAGTTAAAGTTAGAGGCTACTCCCCAGGGAGGATTGATCTCTCCCTCTCTTTCCCACTCCCTCTCTTTTGCTTTTGCTGCTCTTCTGAGAGGCCATCGACCCTATCCTTGTGTGTGTGTGTGTGTGTGTGTGTGTGTGTGTGTGTGTGTGTGTGTGTGTGTGTGTGTGTGTGTGTGTGTGTGTGTGTGTGTGTGTGTGTGTGTGTGTGTGCGTGTGGGTGTGGGTGTGTGTGTGTGTGTGTGTTTGTGTTTCTAAAGTGTGAATAAAACAGTACATAGTATGTTTTTTCGCCTGTACTGTGCTCAATCAATTAATTATACACATTTTAAGTACACCAATGAATGAGGAATGACACAATTTTGATGCCAAAAATATAGATAAATATCAAGGCACAAGGCGAGACCCAAATGCAGACACAGGACGCAGAGGGTTGGAGTCTTACAATGTTTATTAATTCAAAGGGGTAGGCAAAAGAATGGTAGTGGACATGCAAAAAGATCAAAACCAGATCAGAGTCCAGGAGGTACAGAGTGGCAGACAGGCTTGTGGTCAAGGCAGGCAGGATGGTCAGGCAGGCAGGTACAAAGTCCAGAAACAGGCAGGGGTCAAAACCGGGAGGACTAGAAAAAGGAGAATGCAAAAAGCAGGAGAACGAGAAAAATGCTGGTTGACTTGAAAACATACAAGACCAACTGGCACAGAGAGACAGGAAACAAAGGAATAAATGCACCGGGGAAAACAAGCGACACCTGGAGGGGGTGCAGACAATCACAAGGACATGTGAAACAGATCAGGGCGTGACAGATAAACTTGGATTTTATTAAGGATACTACCCTCCATAACATAACCTTCACTCCAAATCTAAACTCCAAACCTACAACCTGATTTTGAACAAAATCACCTGGAAGGATTCCTAATACCAAAAATTATGATTTCCAAGCTTCACAGCAAATGCTCTGGAAAACAAACAACAGAAACCTGAAAACACCATCCAACCTGTAACTGAGTGAGTGACGTTCAGTCTGAAACTATTTTAAAGCCAAGAAGAAAAATCTATTACAGTTATATGTTTTACTTTATAGGGACTGAATGCTAAGTTAAGGCTACCAAGCTTGCAAGGACAGAACAGATATAACTTCAATTAGCACTGACGTTTGAAGTGAGAGGTGTCAAAGCCCTTGAGCCCAACAATGGCAGGAGAGTCTTAAAGCCTAACCCACCCAAATGCAGAGGCCTTTGAAGCCCCCTCCTGCTGTTCAGAGGTAATTACAATACAGTAACCGCTGGATGTAAAAGATTATAAGGTACGAAAAGAGTACAAAAATAAGGTCCTTACGGAAAGTCCAGAGATACTTTTTGCTGGCTATTATAAAAATGGGAACATAAGCAACTGTTACCGATGGTTGCAAACTCAAGATACTAGACAACGAGGACTCTGAGTCAGCCAATGTGAACGTGTACAAATCTGGAACAGTAATTGTATTGGGCAACCCCATACAGTTTCAGCTAGACTTTCACATTATCAAAGAGATAGCTCAGCAGGATAAGCTCTCTCTTGAGAAAGATACCCCCACCCCGAGCGTGTCAGACCAGACCTCTTCATTACACAACCCCACAGATGAGCAACCCCAAGCAGAAAGTCAACCTTTCAGCACAGAGTACTACTCACCCAGCTGGTAAGACCGGTGGAGCTGGAACAGCAGGTGAATACACTCCAGTCAGCACAAAAAATAGTCCATCTCAACAACACCCTCTCAACCAGACCTGGAGAGCTGGAAGTGGATAGAGACATACCTGCACTCTGGACTGTGGTGAGACAACGTCAACAGGAGAAAGAACAGGAGAAGGAGAACAGAGCGCTAGAGGAGAGGATCAGAGTGCTGGAGGAGAGGGTGAGGGGGCTGGTGTGTGACAGAGAACAACCCAGAGAGCTGGCCACCCCCGCATAGAAGCCAGCAGAACAGCCCAACTCAGCCCCGTACCAAAGTCTTGACACCACAGCTGAACAGTCCACCCAGACACTGACCATATCCTCAACATCACAGCAGGTCAGACAAATGAAGAACTCCAAGCCCAGGCGATACCACCCCCTCTGAGCACCCCTCGTCAGCCACCCTGATAGCCCTCCTGACAACCCCCCCACACCCACTGAGGACATACACAAGCCGCAGATTGTACTCCTTATGGACTCAAATGGAAATATATACAAGAAAATAAACTTCTTCCCAAACACAGTGTCTAAACTCTGGTGTCCAAACACTCAGCGCGCCCTTGACCTTCTGTCTGAGGACCAACTAGGGTCACCCAGCCACATATTAATACACAAAGGCACAAACAACCTGAGAGCACAGTAAGAAAGGGTGGCCACAAGCAGTCAACGGAGTGATTGAATAAGTGTATTATACTTTCCCCAATGCACAAGTGGTTATCTTCACCATGCTACCACAAAAATATTTCCACCCTGCTACCATACAGCGGGTAAATGCAAGTATTTCCCGTGACTGTGCCTCAAAACCAAAGCTTTACCTGACCCTCCACTCCACCCTGGACTTGACCAGCCTTTACAACCAGGTCCATCTATAAAATGTATCAATCAAATGTATTTATTAAGCCCTTCTTACATTAGCTGATGTCACAAAGTGCTGTACAGAAACCCAGCCTAAAACCCCAAACAGCAAGCAATGCAGGTGTAGAAGCACAGACAGCTGTGCCCACCTTCACCCGGACCCTAAAGGACATCGCCCTCAACCGCAACCACAACACCTCACACAGGAGCAACAGATCAATAAACACCCCGTTCAGACCAGCGAGACACTCTCCCAGACCTGCGGGACCCCCCTCCTCGGACCTACACATAGAGGACTCACGCCGAGAAGACCCTACATCCAGACCACAGCACCCCCAGCCACATCCACACCCCCACCCCAACCAATCAACACCCCCCCTCATGTCAACCATGCCCACAACCCATTTAGGCCTCCTCAGGTCAGACATTTGCTGCACCTGCCCATTCCATGCCCCCCACTCCCGCAAAGAGGGCCTCAAAATGAAAGTTACACATATGCCAAAGCCGCGAGCAGGCAACCAGGCCCAACCCCCACTCTTACATGAGGCCAAGCCAGTGGCATGTACCAGATGCTCAACAGGCTCTGCTTACACTTACTGGTCTGAGGCCAAACCACACAACTAACAACATTGGACACATTGGAACACAAAGCCTTCACTTTCTCATCCTGGAATATCCAAGGCCTGAGGTCATCTTGGCCTAATGAGCAGGAACCTGGATTTCATCAAAGAAATCTGAAATACAGACATTGTTATCCTACAAGAAACATTGTATAGAGGAGATGGACCCACTGGTTGTCCCCTAGGTTACAGAGAGCAGTTAGTCCCATCCACCAAACTACCAGGTGTGAAACAGGAAAGGGACTCAGGGGGTATGCTATTTTGATATAGAACAGACCTAAGTCACTCTATTAAATTAATCAAAACAAGAACATTTAATATTTGGCTAGAAATTCAAAAGGAAATGATCTCAATTGAGAACAATGTCCTCCTGTGTGCTACCTATATCCCCACACTAGAATCCTCATACTTTAAAGAAGACAGCTTCTCCATCCTGGAGGGGGAAATCAATCATTTCCAGGCCCAGGGACATGTAATAGTCTGTGGCGAACTAAATGCCAGAACTGAACAAGAACCTGACACCCTCAGCACACAGGGGGACAAACACTGATCTGGAGGTGACAGCATTCCCTCCCCCATATGCCCCCCTAGGCACAACTACTACAACATAACCAACAAAACGGGTCACAACTCCTGCAGCTCTGTCACACGCTGGGTATATCCAGGCTGTATCACATCCGCCCGTGATTGAGAGTCCCATAGGGCGGCGCACAATTGGCCCAGCGCCGTCCGGGTTTGGCCGGGGTAGGCCATCATTGTAAATAAGAATTTGTTCTTAACTGACTTGCCTTTTTTAACCTTTATTTGGCGGCCCAACCCGGCCAAACCTGGGTGGACTGTTCTGCTGTGGTGTCAAGACTTTGGTATGGGGCTGAGGTGGGCTGTTCTGCTGGCTTCTCTGTGGGGGTGGCCAGCTCTCTAATGTGTTGTTCTCTGTCACACGCCATATTGAGAAACCTATCTAACCAAAAACATAGAGACCCAGAAAACCTGAGCCTATGCCTTCACTATGGTGAATCACTAAAACAATACAGAAAAACACTGCAGAAAAAGAAGTAACAGCATGTCAGACATCAGCTCAATGTAATTGAAGAATCCATAGACTCTAACCACTTCTGTGAAAACACTAAACAAACAACAACATGAAGAGTTATCTATCCGAAACGGAGATGTATGGGTAAACCACTTCTCCAATCTTTTTGGCCCTCTAACAAAGAACAAACAGCAAAAAAATATACATGATCAAATACAAATCTTAGAATCAACTGTTAGAGACTACCAGAACCAACTGGATTATCCAATTACATTGAATGAACTACAGGACAAAATACAAACTCTCCAACCCAAAAAGGCTTGTGCTGTTGATAGATAGTACCCTTAAAAATGAAATGATAAACTATACAGACCACAAATTACAATTGGCTATACTTAAACTCTTTAACATTATCCTTAGCACTGGTATATTCCCCAACATTTGGAACCAAGGACTGATCACCCCAATCCAAGAAGGTGGAGACACATTTGACCCTAATAACTACAGTTGGTGTCAAGCCCTGACCATAGAGAGCCCTTGGTTAGCGAGTATGCTGCAGCCCAGGTGTGCTGAAGAGCGGGTCATCAGTCCGGTGCCATCTGTGCCAGCTCCTCGCACTCGCCCTGAAGAGCCAGAGACCGTCAGGCAGGCGATGGAGAAGTTGGGAGAGAGAGGGAGAGGAGAGATGTTGTGCAGGTGTGTTCTGCTCAACATTCGACCTGAAGTGCGTGCCACCTTTGCCGGCTCCACGCATCAGGCCTCCAGTGTGCCTCCCCAGTCCGGTACATCCTGTGCCAGCTCCCCGCACTTGCCCTGAAGTGCTTGTCACCAGTCCGGTGCCACCTGTGCCGACTCCACGCATCAGGCCTCCAGTGTGCCTCCCCCCAGTCCGGTACGTCCTGTGCCTCCTCCTCGAACTCGCCCTGAATTGCGTGTCACCAGTCCGGTGCCACCTGTGCCGGCTCCACGCACCAGGCCTCCAGGATGCCTCCCCAGTCCGGTACGTCTTGTGCCACATCCCCGCATTCTCCCTGAAGTGCGTGTCACCAGTCCGGTACCACCTGTGCCGGTTCCACGCACCAGCCCTCCAGTGCATCTCCCCAGCCCGGTACGTCCGGTGCCAGCTCCCCGCACCCGCCCTGAAATGCGTGTCACCAGTCCGGTGCCACCTGTGCCGGCTCCCTGCACCAGGCCTCCAGTGCGCCTCCACAGTCCAGCTCCAAGGCCGGAGCCTTCCTCTGTGCCAATGCCCAGTCCAGGCACGGTGTCCAATCGCGCTCCATGGCAGGAGCCGTCTACTGCACCGGTGCCCAGTCCAGACACGGCGTCCAGTCCTGCTCCATGGCCGGAGCCTTCCTCTGCGCCGGTGGCCAGTCCAGGCATGGCGTCCAGTCCATGCACGGCGTCCATTCCCGCTCCATGGCAGGAGCCTTCCTCTGCGGTGGTGCCCAGTCCAGGCATGGCGTCCAACCCAGCTCAATGGCTGGAGCCCTCCGTTGCGCCGGTGCCCGGCGCCATGGCCGGATCCGGGGTCTGGGTGGGGGCTACGACCTGCACCGGAGCCGCCACCGACACTAATCGCCCCCACCCTCCCCATTTGGTTTCGGGTTTTGCGGCCGGAGTCCGCACCTTTTGGAGGGGGGGTGACTATGGGTGTTCTTGTTTATATTTCTATGTTGGTGTTTTGTATGGTTCCCAATTAGAGACAGCAAAAGTTTCACGTTAAATAGAGATGTGGAACTCTACTCTAAGTTTATTTAAGGTAGCTTTTTTTCTGGGTAGCCGGAAAGTAGAGCATTGCAGTAGTCTAACCTAGAAGTAACAAAAGCATGGATTAATTTTTTTGCATAATTTCTGGCCAGAAAGTTTCTGATTTTTGCAATGTTACGTAGATGGAAAAAAGCTGTCCTTGAAACAGTCTTGATATGTTCGTCAAAAGAGAGATCAGGGTCCAGAGTAACGCCGAGGTCCTTCACAGTTTTATTTGAGACGACTGTACAACCATCAAGATTAATTGTTAGATTCAACAAAAG
The DNA here is from genome assembly GCF_018296145.1 of Oncorhynchus tshawytscha. NCBI lineage: Eukaryota > Metazoa > Chordata > Actinopteri > Salmoniformes > Salmonidae > Oncorhynchus > Oncorhynchus tshawytscha. The sequence continues at coordinate 39,003,233 of NC_056435.1, read as the reverse complement.
AGCTCTTTGTTTCTTGGGACCTAGAACAAGCATCTCTGTTTTGTCTGAGTTTAAATGTAGAAAGTTTGCAGCCATCCACTTCCTTATGTCTGAAACACAGGCTTCTAGTGAGGCCAATGTGGGGCTTCACCATGTTTCATTGAAATGTACAGCTGTGTGTCATCCGCATAGCAGGGAAAGTTAACATTATGTTTTCTAATGACATCCCCAAGAGGTAAAAATATATAGTGAAAACAATAGTGGTCCTAAAACGGAACCTTGAGGAACACCAAAATTTACAGTTGATTTGTCAGAGGACAAACCATTCACAGAGACAAACTGATATCTTTTCGACAGATAATATCTAAACCAGGTCAGATCTTGTCCGTGTAGACCAATTTGGGTTTCCAATCTCTCCAAAAGAATATGGTGATTGATGTTATCAAAAGCAGCACTAACGTCTAGGAGCACAAGGACAGATGCAGAGCCTCAGTCTGATGCCATTAAAAGGTCATTTACCACAAGTGCAGTCTCAGTGCTATGATGGGCCCTAAAACCAGACTGAAGCATTTCGTATACATTGTTTGTCTTCAGGAAGGCAGTGAGTTGCTGCGCAACAGCTTTCAAAAAGTTTTGAGAGGAATGGAAGATTCGATATAGGCCGATAGTGTTTTATATTTTCTGGGTCAAGGTTTGGCTTTTTCAAGAGAGGCTTTATTAAAGCCACTTTTAGTGAGTTTGGTACACATCCGGTGGATAGAGAGCCGTTTATTATGTTCAACATAGGAGGGCCAAGCACAGGAAGCAGCTCTTTCAGTAGTTTAGTTGGAATAGGGTCCAGTATGCAGCTTGAAGGTTTAGAGGCCATGATTTTTTCATCATTGTGTCAAGAGATATAGTACTAAAACACTTGAGTGTCTCTCTTGATCCTAGGTCCTGGCAGAGTTGTGCAGACTCAGGACAATTGAGCTATGGAGGAATACGTAGATGTAAAGAGGAGTCCTTAATTTGCTTTCTAATGATCATGATCTTTTCCTCAAAGAAGTTCTTGAATGTATTACTGCTGAAGTGAAAGCCATCCTCACTTTGGGAATGTTGCTTTTTAGTTAGCTTTGCGACAGTATCCAAAATACATTTTGGATTGTTCTTATTTTCCTCAATTAAGTTGGAAAAATAGGATGATCGAGCAGCAGTGAGGGCTCTTCGATACTGCACGGTACTGTCTTTCCCAGCTAGTCGGAAGACTTCCAGTTTGGTGTGGCGCCATTTCCGTTCCAATTTTCTGGAAGCTTGCTTCAGAGCTCGGGTATTTTCTGTATACCAAGGAGCTAGTTTCTTATGACAAATGTTTTTAGTTTTTAGGGGTGCAACTGCATCTAGGGTATTGTACAAGGTTAAATTGAGTTCCTCAGTCAGGTGGTTAACTGATTTTTGTCCTCTGATGTCCTTGGGTAGGCAGAACATTAAAAAAAAACATTAAGATAAAACATTAAAACATTAAAACATTAAAACATTAAGATCCACAATATTTATTCCATGGGACAAAACTAGTTCCAGAGTATGACTGTGACAGTGAGTATGTCCAGAGACATGTTGGACAAAACCCACTGAGTCGATGATGGCTCCGAAAGCCTTTTGGAGTGGGTCTGTGGACTTTTCCATGTGAATATTAAAATCACCAAAAATGTGAATATTATCTGCTATGACTACAAGGTCCGATAGGAATTCAGGGAACTCAGTGAGGAACGCTGTTTATGGCCCAGGAGGCCTGTAGAGTAGCTATAAAAAGTGATTGAGTAGGCTCCATAGATTTCATGACTAGAAGCTCAAAAGACGAAAACGTCATTTTTTGGGGGAAATAGAAATTTGCTATCTTAAATGTTAGCCACACCTCCACCTTTGCGGGATGCACGGGGGATATGGTCACTAGTGTAACCAGGAGGTGAGGCCTCATTTAACACAGTAAATTCATCAGGCTTAAGCCATGTTTCAGTCAGGCCACATTTCAGTCAGGCCACACATCAAGATTATGATCAGTGATTAGTTCATTGACTATAACTGCCTTTGAAGTGAGGGATCTAACATTAAGTAGCCCTATTTTGAGATGTGAGGTATCACAATCTCTTTCAATAATGGCAGGAATGGAGGAGGTCTTTATCCTAATGAGATTGCTAAGGCGAACACCGCCATGTTTAGTTTTGCCCAACCTAGGTCGAGGCACAAACACGGTCTCAATGGGGATAGCTGAGCTGACTACACTGACTGTGCTTGCGGCAGACTCCACCAAGCTGGCAGGCTGGCTAACAGCCTGCTGCCTGGCCTGCACCCTATTTCATTGTGGAGCTAGAGGAGTTAGAGCCCTGTCTATGTTGGTAGATAAGATGAGAGTGCCCCTCCAGCTAGGATGCAGTCCTTCACTCAGCAGGCCAGACTTGGTCCTGTTTATGGGTGAGTCCCAGAAAGAGGGCCAATTATCTACAAATTCTATATTTTGGGAGGGGCAGAAAACAGTTTTCAACCAGCGATTGAGTTGTGAGACTGCTGTAGAGCTCATCACTCTCCCTAACTGGGAGGGGGCCAGAGACAATTACTCTATGCCTCAACATCTTTCTAGCTGATTTACACGCTGAAGCTATGTTGAGCTTGGTGACCTCTGACTGTTTCATCCTAACATCGTTGGTGCCGACGTGGATAACAATATCTCTATACTCTCTACACTCACCAGTTTTAGCTTTAGCCAGCACCATCTTCAGATTAGCCTTAACGTCGGTAGCCCTGCCCCCGCCCCGTAAACAGTGTATCGCTGGATGATTCGTTTGAAGTCTAATACTGCGGGTAATGGAGTCGCCAATGACTAGGGTTTTCAATTTGTCAGAGCTAATGGTGGGAAGCTTCGCCGTCTCAGACCCCGTAATGGGAGGAGTAGAGACAAGAGAAGGCTCGGCCTCTGACTCCGACTCGCTGCTTAATGGAGAATACCGGTTGATAGTTTCTGTCGGCTGAATGAGCGACACCGGTTGAGCATTCCTACAGCATTTCCCTCCAGAAGCCATGAGAAAGTTGTCTGGCTGCGGGGACCGTGCGAGGGGATTTATACTAACGTTACTATCTGTACTTACTGGTGGCACAGACGCTGTTTCATCCTTTCCTACACTGAAATTACCCTTGCTTAACGATTGCGTCTGAAGCTGGGTTTGCAGCACAGCTATCCTCGCCGTAAGGCGATCATTCTCCTGTATATTATGAGTCCAGCGACTGCAATTAGAAGGCATCATGTTAATGTTACTACTTAGCTGTTGGAGGTCCTGACGAACCATGTCCAGATAAAGCGTCCGGAGTGAAGAAGTTGAATGAAAAAAAAGTTGAGTGAGCGAAAAACTTAAAAATATAAACACTAATTAAAGTAAAACCGTAAAGTTGTGAGGTAGCAAAGTAAGGTTGGCAACAAAACGCACAGCAACACGTAAACAAGTCTGCAAGTTGTGACTGGAATTAACAGCACACTAAAAACAATGTACTGAGCAAATATCAAATGGGGTATTTACCAAATTACGGTACGACTGACAACATATTCACCCTGCACACCCTGATTGACAAACAAAAAAACAAAAGGCAAAGTCTTCTCGTGCTTTGTTGATTTAAAAAAAAATTGACTCAATTTGGCATGAGGGTCTGCTATACAAATTAGTGGAACGTGGTGTTGGGAGAAAAACATACGACATTATTAAAATCCATGTACACAAACATGTGGATAGCGGGGTGCTCCCTCTGCTGTTTCCTGAAGTCCACAATCAGCTCCTTTGTTTTGTTGATGTTGGTTGAGAGGTTATTTTCCTGGCACCACACTCCCAGGGCCCTCACCTTCTCCCTGTAGACTGTCTCGTCATTGTTGGAAATCAGGATTACCACTGTTGTGTCGTCTGCAAACTTGATGATTGAGTTGGAGGCGTGCGTGGCCATGCAGTCATGGGTGAACAGGGAGGGGGCTAAGCACACACCCTCGTGGGGCCCCAGTGTTGAGGATCAGCAAAGTGGAGGTGTTGTTTCCTACCTTCACCACCTGGGGGCGGCTCTTCAGGACTCAGTTGCACAGGGTGGGGTTCAGACCCAGGGTCTCGAGCTTAATGATGAGCTTTGAGGGTACTATGGTGTTGAATGCTGGGCTATAGTCAATGAACAGCATTCTTACATACAGTAGGTATTCCTCTTGTCCAGATGGGAGAGGGCAGTGTGCAGTGCGATGGCAATTGCATCGTCTGTGGATCTATTGGGGCAGTAAACAAATTGAAGTGGGTATATGTCACGCCTGCTCTCACTCTTTCCTTCGTGCCAGGCTCCCCAGCAATGCTCACTCCTGCCATCATCATTACGCACACCTGCCTTACCCCCATCACATGCATCAGCGATTATTGGACTCGCCTGGACTCACTCATCTCTGTCATGACCTTCCCTATATCTGTCTGGTTCCCTGCTCTGTTCCCTGCTTTCTGCATTAATGTTTGTATGTCTTTGTATACCCATGTGCTGATGCTGTTCCTGTCCTGTTACCTGTCTGTTCCTCATTAAATGTTGATTCCCCGTACCTGCTTCTCATCTGAAGCGTCGGTCCTTACAGAATTCTTCAAATGAAGCATCAGGGAGTGCTGACGTACCGGTTGGTGGTGACGTCGGGTCCGGGGCCTGACACTGATGGAACCGGGGGTGTCTAAGCCAGCTCGTCGGGCTGTCACGCCCTAGCTGGCTCGAGAGGTTTCTTGACCCGGTGGCCTCTGAAAGGCGCCCATCCCACGTCCGGCCTCAGCCAGATTGTCAGGGTTTTACGCCCAGCCGGCTCCTCAGGCTGCTAAGCCTCCAGCAGATCATCGGGCTCCCATGCCTCAGCGGGATCGACAGGCCTTCATGCCTCAGCTGGATTGTCAGGCTCGTATGTCTCAGCCGGTTCGTCAGGGTTTCACACCCAGCCGGCTTGTCCAGCACCCATTGCCTCGGTCGGCCTGTCAGGCTCGCCCAGGTGGGATGCCGGGTGGCGCCCCTAAAGGGGGGGTGCTGTCACGCCTGCTCCCACTTATCCCCCTGGCGTTCGAGGGCACCAGGCTCCCCAGCATCATGCACACCTGCCTTCCCCCGTCAAGCGCATCAGCAATTCTTGGACTCACCTGGACTCAATCATCTCTGTCATTACCTTCCCCAAAACTGTCTGGTTCCCTGCTCTGTTCCCTGCTTCTGCATTAATGTTTGTTGTCTTTGTATACCCGTGTGCTGACACTGTTCCTGTCCTTTTACCAGTCTGTTCCTCATTCAAATGTTGACTCCCCATACCTGCTTCTCAGTGGTAGTCATTTATCTCAGTTACCTTTGCTTTCTTGGGTACAGGAACAATAGTGGACATATTGAAGCATGTGGGGACAGCAGACTGGGATAGGGAGATATTGAATAGGTCCGTAAACACTCCAGCCAGCTGGTCTGTGCATGCTCTGAAGACACAGCTAGGGATGTCGTCTGGGCCCGGCAGCCTTGCAAAGGTTAACACGTTTAAAAGTCTTACTCAAGTTGCAAACGGAGAAGAAGAGACCACAGTCCTTGGGCCGCGTCGGTGCCACTGTGTCATCCTCAAAGCGGGCTGTACAGACTCAGACAGTATATCCCGAGAGAGCCTTGTTTCAGTGAAACAGAGTATGTTAAAATCCCTGATGTCTCTCTGGAAGGAAATACTCATCCTGAGCTCGTCAACTTTATTATCCAGACACTATACATTAGCGAGTAATATACTCAGAAGCGGTGGGTGGTGTGCGCACCTCCTGAGTCGGACTAGAAGTCCACTCCGAGTACCTCTCCTCCGCCGGAATGTTTTTGGTCAGCCTTAGGAATCAGTTCAATTGCCCTGGGGGGTATGAACAAAGGAACTGATTTGGGAAAGTCGTATTCCTGGTCATCATGCTGGTAATGCTGATAACTTACCGCTGCTCTGATATCCAAAAGTTCTTCCTGGATGTATGTAATAACAGCAAAACATTTCTGGTCTAATAATGTAAGAAATAACATTTTAAAAAATACTGCAAAGTTTCCTAAGGGCTAGTAGCAGCCCTATTTGTCTGTGCCATTTTGTTGTAAGACTGACCCACAAAGACACAGAGAGAATTAAAAAACAAATCCAATTACTATTAACTCCCATATCTATTGGGTGAAATGCCAGTGTGCAATCACAGCAAAAAGATTTGTGACCTGTTGCCACAAGAAAAGGGCAACCAGTGAAGAACAAACACCATTGGTAAATACAACCTGTATTTATATTTGATTTATTTGCCTTTATTACTTTAACTATTTGCACATCATTACAACACTGTGTCGTGTCTTTGGCTATGCCGGATTAAGTGATATGACATGCTATTCTATAAAATCCTTTCTCTGTAATCAATATTACCTGATTGAGCTAATCATGTAAATGTAATTAACTAGAAAGTCGGGGCACCACAATATAATATTTATAGAGCTGTTATCTTCCGAATAAACTCTTAAAGACCTAGTAATATTTTACATCAATAGCAGTCAATATTAATCAGTCTCATCTGAAAGTTGTAAATTCTTGGTTATCTTCACAAGTTGAATCAGCAATACAAAATTGGGTTAAATTATTTATATTTTGGAGCTGCGCCTCAATAGGTTGGTGGTAGATGGAAGGCCGTGTTGTCCAACAGAGTCCTTTGTCCTTTGAAGAGTGTCTCTGGTGGGGAACGGGAAACGTTGTGGTGTCGTCGTTGTGTGTTACACGGGATCCGTCCTCTATCCGTCCTTTCCTAGCCCACGTTTACAGTGGCCGTTGCTAACTCAACGGCTAGGAGGTATCACTTCTGTAGCGAATAAGAGTTCCAAGTTCATACCATTCTCAACCAAAGCTCACGCTGAGGTTGGGTTCGTTCTGTAGTTATTATCTGAATCCTTCTGACATTGGATAGTTATCCTAATGTACCCGGAACAGGAGGTTACATTTTCGTCAATGGCTTATATAGTGGAGGGAGATAAGGGTGTGTTTCATAGTTTATAACCCATGTCTCTTCACAGGGGCGGGGCACTGATTGAGCAGAGCCCTAACCTTATGAAAACCCAAATCTCTCATTTGGAAGCTGAAATTACATTTAATCTTTTCACAAATAATTTTATATTTAAACATTTGAATTGCACAACAATTCCATGTGAATCTGATAACTATAATGTGTAGACTTTCTCAGATACAGTTTAGGTCGCCCTGTCATCAGTCATAATGTCTCAGATGAAAACCGAACTGACATCATATTCATTAAGTACCAACGCATATTTTCAACTGGTTCTATTACCAAAATATGGTTCCTTTCCCTCCACTTGTTTGATGTTCCCAGACTTTCTATGTTTAACAAAGGCTATTCAAGAGTCCCTCTGTAGAGTCAAGAGAGAGGGAAGGGAGAAAGATATTTATAGGGGGGGTCATAAACCTTACCCACAGGCCAACGCCATGACAACTGTGTTGACGTGACTATCATGAATGTGATGACTGTTATTTATCGAATCAAGTAACTATGTTTAATTGTTTCTCGATTAAATTAATCATGTAACAATTAACTCATTAGGAATTTGGGGCACCAGAGAAGAAATTGTTTAACCAGTTACCATCTCCCTAATTAAACTCAAAGATATATATTTAAATCATATATCGATAACAGTCACATTAATCATTACCTCATATCAGTCTCATTCTGAACATTGCATAATCCTGGGATGCGCAAGAATCCCAGCCTTTCTGAATATTCAGTAATACACAAATTGATTTAATCATTTACAACACTGCTGAATGCTGAAAGCTGAACGAGAGACCTCGGTTTATAGTTTTTGTAAAGCTGATATACATTTTATACATTTTACATTTTATATACATTTATTTTATTTGGGATTCTGTGGTTTTGTTGGGCTTAGATGCTGTGAGCGCTGCTGTCTGTCTCGGGATCCCTCCAGATTCCGGAGAGGGGTGAGAAACGGAAGCCCAGCTTGACTCAGCGGTCTCAAATGTAGGTCGCTATTGAACGTTTCAAGCGCTGCAGGAGCTGTGTTTACTTTGTTTTGTTTCCCTGGACAATGTGGACCGCGCTGACTTTCAATGTAGCAACTGCTTGCTTGAGGAGTACTACATGGGTGAAGTGGCTACTCTTAGCAAGCAAGTAGCAAACCTACATAAACTACTGGGGAATCCATGCCCGCCTAGTTTTTCTTTCACCCCAGTAGCCAGATGCCGCTCTAGTGGAAGTGTCACCGCCTGTCGGCTCTCCACAGTCACTTTTATAGATAACTTTGACGCCTTCTGGAAACAGAAGATACTCAACAGGAATGACAGAGTCCATCCAAATCATCTTGGTTCCTGGACTCCTGTCCACCCATTTCAAGGCTGCATTAAAACAATGACTTATCAATGACCCAAGACCAGCTCAGCTAATCACTATCATTGCGACAATGAGTCATCATAATGCTGCATTAAATGTACATTATCCTAGGGGTGTTGGTAAACACAACGTAAGTAACTTAATTTATGTCACCCTAATTACGCTTGATACCTTTGTTAATCCTACAGCTGTTGGATGCAGTAGTCATGAGCCTATGAACCAGAGTTATTACACTGTTAGCACTGAAGCAGTGTGCCCTAGTAGGATGACCCCTTTGTGCAGCTCACCCTGCACTATCAAGTCTACTTCTGATAAGCTTCCCAGTAAAGCATTTAAAAACAAGCAAACAACCCAGAAGAGTGCTTAAAATAGCCCATATTAACATATGCAGCCTGAGAAACAAGGTCCATGAAGTCAATAACTTGCATGTAACTCATATTATGACTATCTCTGAAACTCACTTAGATAATACCTTTGATGATACAGTGGTAGCAATACATGGTTATTTCACTTACAGAAAAGACAGAAATGCCAGCGGGGGCGGTGTTGCGGTCCATATAAATAAGCACATTCCTGTAAAGCTTTGAGAATATCTAATGCTAAATACTGTTGAAGTAGTATGGCTACAGGTTCATCTGCCTCACCCAAAGCCCATTCTGGTGGGAAGCAGCTGTAGGCCACCAAGTGCTAACAGTATCTGGATAACATGTGTGAAATGCTTGATAATGTACGATATATCAACAGAGAAGTATTTTCTGGGTGATTTAAATATTGATTGGCTCTCATCAACCTGCCCATGAAAGAAAAAACTTCAAACTGTAAACAGTGCCTGCTACCTACCAGGGTATTTACAAACAGCACAAGAATGAATTCATCAACATGTATTGATCACTTCCTTACTAATGCTGCAAAAAAATGGCTTTAAAGCAGTATCCAAATCCATAGGATGTAGTGATCACAACATAATAGCCATATCTAGGAAATCCAAAGTTCCAAAGGCTGAGCCTAATATAGTGTTCAAGAGGTTATACAATACGTTTTGTAGTGATTCGTGTGTTGATGACGTAAAGAATATTCGACGGGTCTCTAGTGTGTATAGAGTAGTAACCAGATGCTGCACTTTACACATGTATGAAATTGCTTATTCCAGTTACTAATAAGCACACATAAAAAATAAAGGAGAGCCATCTGCATCTGAGCTACTAGAGTGTGCGGCTCTCCTTTATTTTTTGTGTTCCACTCCGCTAGCCAGCACCTCGCCGAAATAGGTGTGCGTTTCTTTCGCCTCTAGACTAATAAACGCACACCCATTAAGAAAATTACTAAAAACTGTTAAATCCCCTTGGGTTGATGAGGAATTGAAAAATTGCATGGTTGAGAGGGATGAGGCAAAAGGTATGGCAAATAAGTTTGGCAGCACAGCTGATTGGCAAACATACTTGAATTTAAGAAATCATGTGACTAAGCGAAATAAAAATACAAATCAACTATACTATGAAAGAAAGATAAAGAATGATAGTAAAAGCTTTGGAGCACCTTAAATTACATTTAGGGGAAAAAAATCAAAATTAGCTCCATCATTCATTGAATCAGATGGCTCATTTATCACAAAACCCACTGATATTGGCAACTAATTTAATTACTTTTTCATTGACAAGATAAACAAACATAGGGATGACATGCCAGCAAAAAACGCTGACACTACACCCGTGAAGGCTGGTGACTTAAGGAGGATGGGTGACAAAAGCTTCTATAATTTCTAAATGGTTTATCCGGTATCTATGAAAATACCCTCAAATTAAAGCTGACAGTCTGCACTTCACCCTCATTGTCATTGTATCCTTTCAAACTCATAGTGCTAGAGTACAGAACCAAAATAACAAAACAATGGTCACTGTCCAATGAATTATGGTGCTCACTGTAAATAGCAGATACATTCCATTACAGCTGCGCCATCGTAGGTTTGTACAACGTGTTTCTCTATGAACTTAAACTCAGACATCTCAACATTCGTAAGTCAAACACAGACTGCGCATCTCGCCCACTTGACACATGAAAGTGGCCCAAGAAACGTTCCTGAATAAAGCCCTGATCATCCACATACCTGATGATAACTGACAACTGCAAGCAAACTGTTGCCACCATAGGTCACAGGGCGGTGGGGCAATTTTTACCCTCTGGGGCCTGGAGTTTTTCCTTATATGTTAACCTAACTAGGAAAACTCTGGACCCTATAAGGTATTTATATGACAGTGATTCATCAGTTGTAAAAAGGTTTTATATGGGCTATGATGGGACCAGTCTTTGCAAATCAGGTCACATCATTTTTAAAAACTCCTGGCCCTGGGGGGATGAAAACCCTGTCAAACTGCAGCTATCTTATATTTGTTCATCTAAATTATATTTAGACTAGGAGGGGGATTTCCTCTACCCAGACACATAGACAACAACTGATACACAATAGAACTCACAGGGCTGATCTTGCTTTATCCATGGTTGCATCATGCATGCCTATGCAACTGTAGGCAAAAGATTTACTCACATCACTATTATTTTGACTAATTCATTCCAGTTAATCATTATGGATTAAAAACGTGTATAAATTTGATCACATTCACATTTTCTCCTGACACACAAATGGACTATAAATTCGTAACGTTCATAACCAATTAGTTTACCTTGACCAAATGGACAGGGCACAGAGGCTGTACGCAGCTGCTCTTATTAGTAGCCTACAGTTGATCAGTCTAAAAAATGGTCTAGTTTTCATCCCATACATCATGTCAGATTTCTAATGTTATGTGTTGCTTAGGCTGCTGCAACATTTAGATAATTAGTTTTTGCTTGTGTCTGTCCGGAGTGATCATGTGTTATCATCTTTGCTAAATAAATACCAGAGGAAAGTGGAAAGTCTACTTGAGCGCACACAAAATATTTTGCTGTGTCAAACTCTCTCTTTAATATTTTATCTCTATCCAACAATGTCACCAAGTTTCTCAACACATAGAAACCCCATAATGCTCTGTGGAGCAATCCCAATATAACTCAATAGGTTCATTCTCTGATTATAATTATATGATTGGAAGGACAACATGTCAGTTCATACTGCAAAAGATTTGATTGGTTGGAGGACGTCCTCCAGAAGTGGTCATAATTACCATGCATGTCTATGGAAGGGGGTGAGTCCTACGAGCCTCCTAGGTTTTGTATTGAAGTCAATATAGCCAGAGGAGGATGGAAGCTAGCTGTTCTCCAGCTGCACTATGGTGCTACCCCAGACAGACCCAGCCACGTTTCATCTTCAATGCCCTTGCTGATGGAAGGAGGTTTTCACTCAAAATCTCACGATACATGGCCCCATTCATTCTTTCCTTTACACGGATCAGTCGTCCTGGTCCCTTTTCAGAAAAACAGCCCCAAAGCATGATGTTTCCACCCCCATGGTTCACAGTATGTATGGTGTTCTTTGGATGCAACTCAGCATTCTTTGTCCTCCAAACACGACGAGTTGAGTTTTTACCAAAAAGTTATATTTTGGTTTCATCTGACCATATGACATTCTCCCAATCTTCTTCTGGATCATCCAAATGTTCTCTAGCAAACGTCAGACGGGCCTGGACATGTACTGGCTTAAGCAGGGGGACACGTCTGGCACTGCAGGATTTAAGTCCCTTGCGGCGTAGTGTGTTACTGATGGTAGGCCTTGTTACTTTGGTCCCAGCTCTCTGCAGGTCATTCACTAGGTCCCCCCGTGTGGTCCTGGGATTTTTGCTCACCCTTCTTGTGATCATTTTGACCCCACAGGGTGAGATCTTGCGTGGAGCCCCAGATCGAGGGAGATTATCAGTGGTCTTGTATGTCTTCCATTTCCTAATAATTGCTCCCACAGTTGATTTCTTCAAACCAAGCTGCTTACCTGTTGCAGATTCAGTCTTCCCAGCCTGGTGCAGGTCTACAATTTTGTTTCTGGTGTCCTTTGACAGCTCTTTGGTCTTGGCCATAGTGGAGTTTGGAGTGTGACTGTTTGAGGTTGTGGACAGGAGTCTTTTATACTGATAACAAGTTCAAACAGGTGCCGTTAATACAGGTAACGAGTGGAGGACAGAGGAGCCTCTTAAAGAAGAAGTTACAGGTCTGTGAGAGCCAGAAATCTTGCTTGTTTGTAGGTGACCAAATACTTATTTTCCACCATAATATGCAAATAAATTCATTAAAAATCCTACAATGTGATTTTCTGGATTTTTTTTCTAATTTTGTCTGTGATAGTTGAAGTGTACCTATGAAGAAAATTACAGGCCTCTCTCATCTTTTTAAGTGGGAGAACTTGCACAATTGGTGGCTGACTAAATCATGTTTTGCCCCATTTTACAGTGCTATTTCACTGTAAACAAATTGACCACAGACTTTCATCATGCGTATCGAGAAGGACACTGAACAAGCACAGCACTTACACAAATGACTGATGATTGGCTGAGAGAAATTGATGATAAAATGATTGTGGGGGCTGTCTTGTTAGACTTCAGTGCAGCTTTTGACATTATCGAGCATAGTCTGCTGCTGGAAAATGTGTGTGTTATGGCTTTACACCCCTCTCTATATTGTGGATAAAGAGTTACTTGTCTAACAGAACACAGAGGGTGTTCTTTAATGGAAGCCTCTCAAACATAATCAATGTCGAAGCAGGAATTCCCCAGGGTAGTTGTTTAGGTCCCTTGATTTTTTTCAATCATTACTAACAACATGCCACTGGCTTTGAGTAAGGCCAGTGTGCCTATGTATGCAGATGACTCAACACTATACAGGTCAGCTACCACAGCGACTGAAATGACTGCAACACTTAACAAAGAGCTGCAGTTAGTTTTGGAATAGTAGCAAGGAATTACTTAGTCCTAAATATTCCCAAAACTAAAAGCATTGTATTTGGGACAAATCATTCACGAAACCCAAAATCTCAACTACATCTTGTAATGAATAATGTGGAAATTGAGCAAGTTGAGGTGACTTAACTACTTGTAGTAACCCTGGATTGTAAACTGTCATGGTCAAAACATATTGATACAAAAGTAGCTAAAATAGGGAGAAGTCTATCCATAATAAAGCACTGCTCTACCTTCTTAACAACATTAACTACAAGGCAGGTGCTACAGGCCCTGGTTTTGTCGCACCTGGACTACTGTTCAGTCGTGTGGTCAGGTGCCACAAAGAGGGACTTGGGAAAATTGCAGTTGGCTCAGAACAGGGCAGCACGGCTGGCCCTTAAAAGTACACAGAGAGCTAACGTTATTGACATGCATGTCAATCTCTCATGGCTCAAAGTGGAAGAGAGATTGACTTCCACATTACTTGTTTTTGTAAGAGGCGTTGACAAGCTGAAGGTACCAAGCTGTCTGTTTAAAATACAAGCACACAGCTCAGACACCCTTGCATACCCCACAAGACATGCCAGTCTTGTCCAGAACAAGTCCAGAACAAACTATGGGAGGCGCACAGTACTACATAGAGCCATAACTACATGGAACTCTATTCCACATCAGGTAACTGATGCAAGCAGTATAATCAGATTTAAAAAGCAGGTAAAATACACCTTATGGAACAGCGGGAACTGTGTAGTAACACAAACATAGGCACAGACACATGCATACACACACATGATAACATACACGCCATACACACACACGTATACATGGATTTTGGGTTGTAGATATGTGGTAGTGGAGTATGGGCCTGAGGGCACACACTTAGTGTGTTGTGAATTATGTAATGAATGCATTGTGATGTTTTTAAAATTAAATAACTGCCTTAATTTTGCAGACCCCAGGAAGAGTAGTTGCTGCCTTGGCAGCAACGTATGGGGATCCATAATAAATACAAATATAAATACAAAAAACTAACTAAATAATAACACAGAACACACATACACACTTACATGAGATAAAAGTCCCTAGTGGACTGACAAGATATGACGGCTTGTTACACGTATGGAGAGGGGGGTACAGAGAGGAAGAGACAAAGAGAGACAACACTTGGATACATTTGGACCCTAAGCTCAAAGGCATAGTAATACTTTGCACATGAACCACAGTTCATTCGGATAAGAAATGTGATGTATATATTTACGTGTAGATGTCTTGCTTTGTCGTCTCTCTGTTGAAGCCAATCGATCCTTCTCTGGGGAGTGGCTCAATGTAAGACTCTGGTTGTCCACCAGAGGTCACAATGTCCTTCTTAGTTGTTGAGCTTCTTTGATAGTGAAGTGTTTGTTTGACAGATACTTCAGATGCATCAGTGATAGTCTGAGATGAGGTTTCTTGCTTCCAACCTCGTGACTTTACTCAAAGTTCTAGGTCTCTTTACATGCACAGCTGCAGACTGTCAAATGTTCTGGTCTAGTTTTTATCTTATTCTCACATGTTGCGTGGTTTCAGAGATTCTAACCATTTCAAAGTGTAGCCACCACTCCATGCTTTCTGGTCTGGTAGTTTCAGCCATTTGTAACGTCCGGCTTACACCGTCCGTCTGCTTGGTCTAATGTAAATTTTGTTACCAAGGCTTTTATCCTCGTGTAAAAAGGGGGTGTTCCATCACGCCAACACAATGCCCGTGCTCACTTGGGCATGGTTACTGACTGAGCAAAAGTTTTGAAGAATAAAATCACATTTCTACCTTCACAAAAGTACTCTCATAATTAATCATATTTTTTATACAACACTTAGATGTAAACTTGATAAATAGAATGTACACTTTCAGAGTTGCAGTTATTTCATTATACCTGTTGGAAGGTGAACCTTCACCCCAGTCTGAGGTCCTGAGCACTCTGGAGCAGGTTTTCATCAAGGATATCTCTGTACTTTGCTCCGTTCATCTTTCCCTCGTTCCTGACTAGTCTCTTAGTCCCTGCTGCTAAAAAACATCCGCACAGCATGATGCTGCCACCACCATGCTTCACCTTAGGGTTGCTACCTGGTTTCCTCCAGACATGATCTTGGTTTCATCGGAACAAATAATCTTGTTTCTCATGTTCTGGGAGTTTTTAGCTCCCTTTTGGCAAACTCCAAGCAGGCTGTCATGTGCCTTTTACTGAAGAGTGGCTTCGATCTGGCCACTCTACCATAACGGCCTGATTGGTGGAGTGCTGCAGAGATGGTTGTATTTCTGGAAGTTTCTCCCATCTCCCAGAGGAACTCTAGATCTCTGTGACCTAGGTGACCATCTCTAGGTGACCATCGGTTTCTTGGTCACCTCCCTGACCAAGGCCCTTCTCCCCTATTGCTCAGTTTGGCCGGGCGGCCAGCTCTTGGAAGAGTCTTGGTGGTTCCAAACTTCTTCCATTTAAGAATGATGGAGGCCAATCATGTTCTTGGGAACCTTCAATGCTACAGACATTTTTTCGTACCTTCCTCGGATCAGTGCCTCGACACAATCCTATCTCGGAGCTCTACGGACAACTTCATGGCTTGGTTTTTGCTCTGACATGCACTGTCAACTGTGGAACCTTATACGGACAGGTGTTTGCCTTTCCACATCATGTCCAGTCAATTGAATTTACCACAGGTGGACTCCAACCAAGTTGTAGAAACGTCTCCAGGATAATCAATGGAGACAGGATGCAACTGAGTTTAACTTCGAGTCTCATAGCAAAGGGTCTGAATACTGTAATGTAAATAAGGTGTTTCTGCCATTTTTTCATTTTATATATTTGTAAACATTTCAAACAACCTGTTTTCACTCTTTCATTATGGGGGGATTGTGTGTAGATTGCTGAGGGAAAAAAACGTAATTGATCAATTTTACAAAATAACAAAATGTGGAAAAAGTCGAAGGGTCTGAATACTTTCCAAAGGGACTGTATGTTTCCCATGCCAATAAAGCCCCTTGAATTGAAATTGAATTGAGAGAGCAAGAGAGAGCGAGAGAAAGTCAAAGACAGAGAGCACAAGAGAGAGAGAGAGAGAGAGAGAGAGAGTGAGAGAGAGGGCAAGAGAGAGAGAGAGAGCAAGAGAGAGAGAGCAAGAGAAAGAAAGCAAGAGAGAGAGCAAGAGAGAGCAAGATAGAGAGAGAGACAAAGAGAAGAGATGTGCTGGACTGGAGTCACTTGGCAGTTGGTGGGCACAGCTCGTGGAGCCAAATTTATTGAGAGGGATGCGAGGGTAATGCCAGCATAGGTATCACCGGTGCCAGGGCTCATCACAACATAATAATCACAGTTTGACAAAGTGCCCTCAAAACTAGAATTAGTGGGGTGACATTGCATGCTACTCCTAAAGGAAATTTTTTTTTTTTTTTTGTGGTCATCTTTGTTATTATTCATTTGTGAAAAGAATTCCAGTACAATGCATATCTGATCAAGATTCATAGCATGTGATCTGACATGATGAAAAAAACGTTTGGCTAAATCAGAGCAATGTTTATGAGATGCACAGCGGAGTCCACTGTTGCCCCCTTTCAATACAAATCAGCCTACTGTCAGTCAATCATCACGTGACTATCATCTTGGTGTAGTTGTTTAAAGCTGGAGGCCTTTGTTGAAGGCAGCATTAACACAGCCCTGTCATGTAGTAGTAGTAGGTTTAATTGGTTTCTTGCAACCATAGACTGAATTGTACACCAATTTACAATCATAACATCAATCATATACTGTCAACTGTAATTATCAAATAGTAAAATCTTAATCTAGCAAACACTTAATAAAATACAATGTTAATGTAGGTTTAATTGGTTTCTTGCGGTTCTGAGGTTCTATCAGTCAGCATCTGCAGCCGTGACCCAATGGGGACTCTTCAAAGTGACTGTGGACATGTTCTCTATATGGGCTGGGGGTGTGAAGGGTGCATGATTGCCCCACACAGGGTTGACTGTTCACCAACAGAATGATCACCTCTTAAACTCCACACTACACACACACACTCAGCACTGCTGAACTCATTAGAGTTCCAGCGCTCTGGGTGCCCTGCCGTTGTTCCAACAGAGGTCTCCACCTGAAACCGCCGGGCAGGAAGGACAATTGTTCCCATTTTGTGGTAATGAATCACAGGGCCTTAATGCTACTGGTAATGTCTCACTTTGATTATTGCTGTTGACACATTAGTTGGGCACAGAATACAGATTGAGCTTCCAGACCTTTCAAAAATGGTCGTATCATATCTGCTGGCTGGCTGAATAATTGTTTGGTTTCATTTATTTCTCCACACAAACATGGAGGCTTAACTCCTGAAAAAGAATGAGGTTTTGGTAAAATGATTTATTCCTGAATTCAAACAAATTGAGTGTTCTGAGTATGTCTGCTGTTCACCTCCTTTCAACATCATTCAATAGGGACATTTGGAGGAAAAGCAGGAACACAATAAAGGACATTGTCATGCAATTTGCAAGTGGATTGAATTATCTAAAAATGTCCAAACTATTTCCTGTGAAAATGATATATTATGAAAAAATGTCTATGTATTTCATTTTTATTCAAATGTTTGCCTCTTCTCTGCAGGCTCCCGGAGGTACGGATCTCGGACAATGGACCGTATGAATGCCACGTGGGCATCTACGACCGAGCCACGAGAGAAAAGGTGGTCTTGGCATCAGGAAACGTCTTTCTCACCGTTATGTGTGAGTCATTTTTACTCTGTAGTCAGCCTGTGACTGTGAATATGCAAAAATGGCTAGCTCTGCTCTACTCTGACATCCTGCAACATTAATCAGTTCTATCTCTTGGGTGTTCTGCTGTCTTTCTAACTAACGGTATTGACTTTAGATAGCTAGAAATGGAAGAAATAACACATTATATAAGATAAATGTAGAGGGGAAATACTTTAAAGCAGCAAAAAAAATGACAGGAAATCTACATTGGCACTCCTTGTGAGTGAAGGTAAGAGACAGCCATGATGATAGTGGGACTGCTAGAGGAATGTCTAAGAGATTCAAGAGTAGACAGAGGCAGTGTTTTTTGGAGATTGTACTATATCATGCTGTAACACAATTTCACTCTCCCTTCTTCAATCCCAAGTTCCATACGGCAAACATGACTGGAGCAACAACAATAAAAATACAAACAAAAAAACTGAACCATTCCCCTCTCTAATGCCATCTAATGCTGCCTCTGAGACCACTACTAGACAGGGATTTGAACCAGTCTCGATCTGTATAATTGCAAACCTACCCTATTTTGGAGAATTACTTGTTTCTTTGTTCCCATGTTTCTGTCAGTGACCTGAGGAGCTGCTTCTCTCGCTCCCTCTTTGTAGTAATTGTTGGTGCAACTTTCTCTAATGACAGCTGGCTCACTTCTCTATGTTGTTTGATGTCCAGCAGCAAGGATTTCTATGTACAGCCTATCGCTAATTACCAACAGTAACATTTCTCGCAAAAACATGAGAGAGAGAAACACAAGGACATAATTAGTCCATTTGTTCATTTTGATCCATCACCATATTGCCTGCCAATGGCTCTTGACATTGGGCTGCAGGTGTACCCAAAGACTAGTTTTGGTTCTCAGAGCTCCTCCGCTGACCTTCACTTTCCCATAGTAACATAAAACCATACAATATACAAGAAATACCAAACCAGATGAACTCTTCACAGACCTAAGCGAACAGAGCTTTATCAATGGGAGAGGATTCACCCAAGTTAACCCCTTAATCATTAAGGGGTGGTGGTCAAGATATAAGAATGATATAGCCAGGGGAAAGTGTGGGAACTCTCTCTCAGCTGGGTGTTAAATCTCCCCTGGTGGAGGAGAAGAAGAATGGCCTCCAGCATTGTGGCTAATTGCCGTCTAAGCTGAAACAGAATTATTCATAACCTATTAGTGTGCCAAGTTCACTGGGAAGTGAGAAAAAAAGGAAAAGGGAGAAAGAAAGAAAATGAGAGAAAAAAGTAAATTAATAGGAAGCAGTTTTTTTTAAAGGGCTTCATAAATAAGAATTATAATTTTAATGAATCCCCTGCCAAGAAATTCAATCACTCAGTTTCAGAAGGCCAAACCTCGAACTCTTGGTACTTCTGCCACTCTCCTTCACTCAAGGAAAGTTTATGTTCTTTACTTTTATCCTCAACTGTGTAAATTCACAATGGTTTGGTGATGCCTCAAGGCATGGGAGACTTTTGCCTTGAGGATTATTAAGGAAATGCTATTATAATCAATGGTTATTGACAGTTAACCACTAAAACTATATCTCAAAGGTATGCTCAAGATAACAAAAAACTTGTTCTTCTGATGTCTCTTTTCTCCATTGGAGTAAAATAGTTCATGGGTTAGAGAGTGCTGGAGAAAACATTTGAGTCATCTTCTGGTTAAAGCAATGTTGAAAAAACATATACATTTGACAGGGCATGTCCAACCATTATGAAATATCAGAAAATGAACATAATCTCCTATTCACCAGTTAATCTGTAGTTTAACATGGCCATGCAGTTACTTCTATATACTTTGATCTTGCAAACTTGTTGTAGGGTGACAATGCATCATATTCATTGCTACAGCTGCTTCCTCTTTGTCCTCTTTACTGGTTGGCTAGTGCTCTGTCACATACAGTATTATGCGTAAAGATTTGATTCAGTGCATGTGTTTCACACATCTCTCTACTGAGCCCATAGTTCCAGTGGAAATGTAGTCAGACAGGGAACATTTTAACACCAATACAAGTGATCTTAAAACGATCACTAGTTCAATTTTAGCTCACTTGAGCAAATTATGACATCAATTAAATCCAAGAGCTGGGTTTTGAAATGGAAATCAGAGAACCCTTGGGTACTGTAGATCTTAAACTGTATGACCTCTTCAGTCATTTTTAATTCATTTATTTTGTCCATATTTGAATAACTAATGAATCATGAGGTATAGAAAAGTCATTTAGTAGACATGTGAAATGAAAGGGAAGTTTCAGATACAGTGATTGGGTTGGTTTTGATGTTTCACAGCACCGGAGGTTCAGTTACTGACTGCTACTAACCACAAAAGATTAAAGAATTTCATTTTACTAGAGTTCCAGCGACATATCAATCTCCTGTAAATCGCATGCAAAGGTCATAATTCCAGACATTGCTAAATGAAAAAAATCAATAGCTCTTTTCCCAATGGTAGAAATAGAGTCATTATTTGTTATTACCTCTGTGACATTTCAAATATTAGGAGTAGTAATTTATGTCTTAGAGATCAGACTGACCTTGGCTCAGCACGCCAATGCAGCTATTGTTTATCCAGTATGTACATGTGGTTGTCCAGCACCTCAGAGGAACCTTGAGAGCCATATTAAGACAACTGTCTATTGATCTGTTGACCTCCTGTGTTTCAAGTGTCGGTTATAAAACACATCAACTGAATGAATGTCAGGCTTAGATTCACCTTCTTGATGAAGAGCATCTCGGGGACATGCGCTGGGTTTAAACGGCATGTCAAGTAATCCCTTTTTGTAACCTTTGCAGGGCACAAATATGGAATGTAGAGGATACCCTTCATGAGGCAGCAGGGCTGTTATTTACAGTTGAGTCGGACGTTTACATACACTTAGGTTGGAGTCACCAACCACTCCATAAATTTCTTGTATACAAACTATAGTTTTGGCAAGTCGGTTAGGACATCTACTTTGTTTACAGACAGATTATTTGACTTATAATTCACTGTATCACAATTCCAGTGGGACAGATGTTACATACACTAAGTTGACTGTGCCTTTAAACAGCTTGAAAAATTACAGAAAATGATGTCATGGCTTTAGAAGCTTTCCAAACACCTGAAGGTACCACGTTCATCTGTACAAACAATAGTATGCAAGTATGAACATCATGGGACCACGCAGCCGTCATACCGCTCAGGACGGAGACGCTGTGTCCTAGAGATGAATGTACTTTGGTGCATAAAGTGAAAATCAATCCCAGAACAACAGCAAATGACTTTGTGAAGATGCTGGAGGAAACAGGTACAAAGTATCTATATCCACTGTCAAACGTGTCCTATATCGACATAACCTGAAAGGCCGCTCAGCAAGGAAGAAGCCACTGCTCCAAAACTGCCATAAAAAAGCCAGACTACTGCACATGGGGACAAAGATCGTACTTTTTGGACAAATGTCCTCTGGTCAGATGAAACAAAAATAGAACTGTTTGGCCATAATGACCATCATTATGTTTGGAGGGAAAAGGGGGATGCTTGCAAGCCGATGAACACCATCCCAACCGTGAATAATGGGGGTGGCAGCATCATGTTGTGGGGGTGCTTTTCTGCAGAAGGAACTGGGGCACTTCACATAACAGATGGCATCATGAGGTAGGAACATTTTGTGGATATATTGAAGCAAAATCTCAAGACATCAGTCAGGAAGTTAAAGCTTGGTCGCAAATGGGTCTTGCAAATGGACAGTGACCCCAAGCATACTTCCAAATTTGTGGCAAAATGGCTTAAGGACAACAAAGTCAAGGAATTGGAGTGTCCATCACAAATCCCTGACCTCAAACCTATGGAAAATGTGTGGGCAGAACTGAAAAAGTGTGTGCGAGCAAGGAGGCCTACAAACCTGACTCATTTACACCAGTTCTGTCAGGGGGCATGGGCCAAAATTCACCCAAATTATTGTGCGAAGCTTGTGGAAGGCTACCCAAAACATTTGACCCAAGTTAAACAATTTAAAGGCAATGCTACCAAATTTTAATTGATTGTATGTAAACCTGTGAACCACGTTGAATGTGTAGAAATAAAAGCTTAAATAAATCATTCTCTCTCCTACTATTCTGACATTTCACATTCTTAAAATAAAGTGATCATAACTGACTGAAGATAAGGAAATTTTACTAGGATTAAATGTCAGGAATTGTATTTGGCTAAGGTGTATGCAAACTTCCGACTTCAACTGTATATACCCATGAACAGTGAGATGAGCTCTAAGGTGTATAGGACTAATTACTCTCATCCTATAAAACTGGGATACCTTCTTTAATTAAGAACTGTAATTAAGCACTGTGTATATTTAGCCACTCGTTTATAAACGGCTTGGATTAATGACCTTCCAGTCATTCCCAAACGCAGCAACGCCTGCAGACACAGCAGTAAGGGTTAAAGCTCAGACACGCCGGTAGATTTGTCAAACATTTGCTTGTCGACAGTATTTAGCGCCTCTGAACAGGGAGTCGGCAATCAATCTCTTTCGTGTTCACATAGCATAGACCATGCAAGTCGTCAGCCACTCAGCCTTGTTTAAATACTCCAAACCAGAAGGTGGCAGTAGCATTGTTTGGCAATGAATATCCGTGCATATTGCTTATGGTCTAGATTTGAAGCTATCTACGATAATGTTGCTATTCTGTAGAAAGCCCTTGTTGATGGTCACAGCCAGCCCAAAAACCAGCAACATGGGGTGCCCCAGGACAGAGTTTTGGAAACCCTGCCATAGCATACTTTGCATATGAAGTGTGACTGGCTCATCCATGGATGTACGGAGATAAGGCCTTCTTTTTCCCTTTTATTTTTGGCTCCCTCAAGTGGGGGTTTGTTCTCACTGATTGGCTCAAAGTCACTGACGAGCATTGCGATTTTCTAAGTATACTCTGTAGGTTCGTTGCTATCGGGTTGACAAGCAGCAGGTACAGCTTTTGTTCTAGCAAGAGAAGGAACAGCCTCCTACTGTGATAAGTACCTATCGGCAGTATATCGGCAGTGAGATTCTCGGTATGTTTCATGCTTTAGCGGTCAGAGTTTAGGGATAGCGGGGCAGTGGGGTATTGTTGGATGGCTATGGGGCAGCTATTCCCCCTGTGCCCTGGGCTTGTTAGGAGATGAGAGAGCACCTCTATCCCATGCCTGACGTAAGGAAGGACTCGAACACAATGGGCTAATCATCATCCGCTCCTGAGAAAGACTCAGTTTATGCCAGATTCATCACATGCATTAGGAAGTGTATGCCACCACACTATGCATTAATGTGCCTAAGGTCACCAGCACACAGTGTCCTTGATTACTGTCTCTCTGATCCACTCCTCTCAAGCCATTTAACTAATCATGTACCAACGTTCCTCTGGCTGTTTTGTCTGTATCATATTTTAATGAGTCACACTAATGCACACACAAAAAATGTAACTTTAGTGTATTCACTAGTAAGAATAAGAATAAAAACACATGTACACATACAGTAAAAAAAAAATTGGGGACAAGAGTCATAATCGCAATTGCTGGGAATTAAATACAATAAGTCACATCTACTAGATTCCTCAGAGTTGTAACTGATGAAAAGTAATCCTGGAAAGATCATATTCAATTTGTCTGTAGCAAAGTGACGAAATCTGTTAGTACAGTATCATCAGAAAGATTAGTGGTTTGGTACATCAGGCTTACTAACTCTATACTATAGTTTAATTTACCCATATATAATTCACTATAATATTGTCTGGTTAAGTACATATGCCTCCTACCTACACAAATGACTCATCATGCAAAATACATTTTACCATACGAATTACCTGTCTCCACCTGCACCTCTGTGAAATTCTATATTTTCTCTATTTACAACATGTACAACAATTATGCACTTTCATCTACAAATTCTCATACTTCCCAAACAGTTTACCTAAACCCTTCAATTGATTCTTCCAGATTAATTCTGAAATCCATCTATATAACACCATACACTGCAATGACCTTTACCCTCCCTGCTGCCGCACCTCACACAGTACATTCTCTATCAGATACAGAGGTACCGTACTCTGGAATTCTTATCTTCACATTGCCAAAACCTCATCATCAATAACTTCAAGCGAAGACTGGGGGTCAGCCTGATGAACCAAACTACCCAATAATCCCCTCCATGTAGCCTAACTCTCACACACACACACATGCACACACACTTAATCAAAAGTGTTTTTCTTGTTTTTCTTGTCTACTGAGTATATTATGTACAATTAAAATTAATATGATTTCTCTAACTGATTGAACAAACATTTGTACTTATATTTGTGGTGTGGTTTTCATATTTTTGTATTTTTCCAAGTCAACCAGCGGTTTTCCCGTTCTCCTGCTTTTTGGGCTTCCAACCTCAATTGCACACTGTTTTTACCAGTTTGTTACCTGTACTGTTTTCTCTTTCACTCATTTTCTTTAGGTTGAATTTATTCGCACTAAAGTTTAAAGATGTAATAGCGGGTGCAGCAAAATGTCTTTACTAGCTCCTAACAGTGCAGTAAAATGTCAAAGAAGTACACAAATAATCAAAAAACTAAAATCAAGAAATGTCAGAACGAATCGAATTAACAACCCAAATAGCTCTTCATCAGTAATCCAAATGCAATCTGTCCGTATACAGTGCATTTGGAAAGTATTCAGACCCCTAGACTTTTCCCACATGTTGTTACCTCAGTCTTTTTTTAAATGAGGAAAAGGTCAAGGGGTCTGAATACTTTCCGAAGGCACTGTATACACCACAAATATATATTAAATAGTGTTGATCGGTGTATACAGTGCCTTCGGAAAGTATTCAGACCCCTTGATGTTTTCTGCATTTTGTTGCGTTATAATAGGTTGGCTTGGAGCTCTCATTGAAAATAAAGACTGAAATGTATTCAAAATGTATTGAATTATTAAACTTCTATCTATCAAGGCACAAGGCGAGACCCAGATGCAGACACAGGAGGCAGATGGTCGGAGTCTTACAATGTTTATCAAGAGAATGGCCGTGGACAGGCAAAAAGGTCAAAACCAGATCAGAGTCCAGGAGGTACAGAGTGGCAGACAGGCTCTTGGTCAAGGCAGGCAGAATGGTCAGGCAGGCTGGTACAAAATTGAGAAACAGGCAGGGGTCAAAACCAGGAGAACTAGAAAAAGGAGAATGCAAAAAGCAGGAGAATGGGAAAACCACTTGTTGACTTGGAAAAATACAAGACGAACTGTCGTAGAGTGACAGGAAATGTAGGGATAAATACACTGGGGAAAACAAGCGACCCCTGGAGGGGGTGGAGACAATAACGAGGACAGGTGAAACAGATCAGGGTGTGACACTCTCTGAGCTAAACTCTGGGGTGATAATTGAGGGGAAAATAAACAACCCATTGACTTCACCAAGGATTTCCTCTCCAACATTGAACAGTATGCACATCACATAATAAAAATACTAAACCTATTTAATTGTTCCTATTTTTAATGTGTTTTGCTTCCTGAAGTTTGAGACATAAAACCATGTTGGTTATCTGTTGATTTGAAGCCTCAAAATGTTTAAGTGAATTTGTTAAAAAGTATATATTTTTTTAACCTTTATCTGAAAAAGTGTCGACTGATTTGTGTGTTTTTGGCCAATTAATTCCGAATGGGACACATACAGTGATTACCCACAAGAACAAATCTGAAATTGTTTGTAATTGTCAAGGAGCACTTACATACACATTCATATTTGTACAAGTGGCTTATGACTTGATTCCTAAACTAGCCGTGACTAGTTTTGAAGGGTATACTTACATAATGTTTTGCTATCCCTGGTTAGATGTAGTTTTTACTTCCTTACATGTACATTTTAGTAATTTAGCTGACACTCTTATCCAGAGCGACTTACAGTTAGGTGAAATTGTACATTGACTCAAGATTTTACTCCTCAGGTCTTACTTTCTATGTTGATGATTTGCAGACCTGTGCTGTTGTTGCAGTTGATAACCAACCCGACTTTCTGTCCATAGGACTGACGTCTCTTTCTTCTCTTCAGTATGTGTTGGTATGTCTGTTGGTGTATGAGAAACGGGCAAGGGCATCGACTATTCATCTGCTTTCTATTCCTCATGCTTTGTCTTGTATGTTGCATGGCCCAGTTTAATGAAAACAAAAAGAAAGATACGCTGAACTAACATTCTGTACTTGTCTATAAAAGTTTGTCTAGTTGTGAAATAACATTGCTGTTGAACCACTGAATGATGTTTACAATACGGGCAGATGAGCTACCACTTACTACTATGTGCTGCAATGCTCAGTCGTGCTCATTGACACTGGTTAGAATGCCCCCAAGAGCAAAATCCTGGTATTTTCAGCTCCTTCCTTTACTGAAATCAGCTTGTTTATTGCTGGTCAATGGTTGATAACGTGGCGTGTATATTGTTTTCTTCTCGGTATAGATCAAAGTGTGATGTTCCGTGGGGCAGCAGGTAGCCTAGTGGTTAGAGCGTTGGACTAGTAACCAAAAGGTTACAAGATTGAATCCCTGAGCTGACAAGGTAAAAATCTGTCGTTCTGCCCCTGAAAAAAGGCACATACCCCACTGTTCTTAGGCCGTCATTGAAAATAAGAATTTGTTCTTAACTGACTTGCCTATTAAAAAATGTATTTTAAAAAATGGTGTAAACCAAAATGTGATGTTCCACGTGTTGTTGCAATTTGATAGCGAACCCTTCTGCGTTTGATTTACAGCTACATGTCTAGGTTTGAATAGAATACATTTGAATAGTTCTGCATCAAGGTTGTAAGCAGCTTTCCCGTTCTTTAATATTGCAGTGATATTTGTCGTTGTTGATGGGTTTGTGCTGATGTCAGGACTGTATAGGAAGTCTTGACACATTGCCATTGTGAATAATATGCATTGAAACCAATGTCAATCTCTTTTAACTAGTAAGCAGTAGCATTGACAACCATATGAAAACAAAGAAAATAGAGTACATGTCTCTACATAGTAATTGATGAACACAACCGCTCAATCCAGCACCTGTCTTTGAAAGCGTTTGTGTACTTCTCCGTACTAAGTGTACTTATCTACAGACAAGGGATCCTGCAGGCACATAAATGGTTCACTTGACTTTTCAGTGCCCTGAGTAGGACCTGCTGTGTGTTCTCCCCCATGCAGGGCTATTGTTTAACAGCATGCATTTAGATTGGGCAGCCCTGTGGAAAAAACACTATTATTTTCACAGCATGAGCCCAACGACTCTTTATTAAAGGCTGTAGGATGCAGAATCCTCAAACTACCCACTGTTAATCTCAGATAATCTCTCTAACCTCCCTTGTATAGAGTTAATTTATGTGTTTATGAGTCGTTATTATGAGTGTGCACTTAATGCTTTCAAACAAAAGGATCTGAATAACAATATCAACATGACCCTTATTAATTATTCACACTTGGGTGATAACTGGTGATAATCATATTCATGCAGACATAGAGCCACTCTTGACAAAAAGTAACTTTCAGCAAAGTTTTAGGAGGAGTGCAGTTAAAGACCTCTGAAAGTATTCATCTTCAAATAGTTTCCATACTCCTTTAAAAAAAATACAAAAATGTTTTGCTTAAAACATAACCTTGTGATGTCTTTTATGATGCAGCTCTTTTCTGTTTTCCTGAGTAGCATTCCTCCCTTCATCCTGCTGTCTATATCTGATGTGTGTCTGATATTGTGTACAGTCCTCTCCTGACGTCTCATCAGTGTGAGGTTTGGGTTTCATTCCTGCTGTAGAAGTGTGTCTATCTCGCTCCCCTCCCAGGATGTCTCCATCACTGCCTCGACTCTGCTCCCAGCACCCTACCAACTCACGCTCCCCGCCAAGGTCCCCTCTGTTGAGCAGGGGGGCGACAGTGGAGATACAGCTCCTCCACAGAGATACGCTGATTGTACCCGAAGATGAGAAAATATATATATTTTTTCATATTACCTTTTCCCTCTGTGTGACAAGCTATTTTATTGGAAGCCTGAATATCACTGTGCATAATAACTTTCCCTTTCCTCTAAACTACCTCCTCTTAAAATAGTCCCTGACTTTATAAGTTCAACAAAAGTTTACTGTGTCAGAAAATGTTTTAATTTACAATTGAAATAAAACCAACCATGTGATATTATCGGCATAACCATGGAGTGTTGTAGCTTTCAGTTGGAGGTCTTTACATAAAGCCAATGTTCTGTGGCACAGCCAGCACAACTATACAATAGTAGGGGTATAGTTGATGGCATAGCTGTTACCAACTAGTGAGGTTCAAATCCTAGTCCTTTTCAAACATCCTGAGCTCATACTGTACATGACATTTGGTATGGCCAACCTTTAACAGGCCATAGTCTGAGAGGGACATGTGGCAGACATTTTGGAGCATTGCTGAGCACCCCTTGACAGTGGTCTTAGATATTCCACACTCATCTCTGGCGGCTGCACAAAAGGCAGCAGGACCATTTGTGGGGATGGAAGAAATACAGGTTTAGGAGCTCCTGAAAGCAGCCTATGGGCATGCATCTAATGGATTTCTTTCCACTATGCCCATTTTTCTAAACTTGAATACAAATTAGATGAGGGGAGCGAAAAGGGAGACATTAGAAAGGGAAATTCAGCCTGAATTTGGGACCTTACTTATCAACTGCGGAATCCATCACATTAGACCATGAGGGTGGGAGGGTATTTTAATTGACTAAATGGAAAAGCCATGTACAAGATGTCTGGAATGTAACTACGAGGCTGCACTGGAGTGAGAGATGTGTAATGACTCCTCATGGGAGAACAACACTACTGGCTTTTATCTACTACATATTCATGTAGTTTATGTGTGGCCTCTCACTGTAACTTGAGCAAACTCTGTCACAAATGGTGAGCTCCTCAGGCAATGTCAATGACACGGCGCAACTATTTCTGTGTACTTATGAAGTACCATTACTGTTATTGAATTATTAATGTACTCTATGGCACATTCCAACCATAAGAGCATGAGGTAGTGGTTGGAAAGAGTTGTGTCTGTATGCCACATATCCATACATGACCAACTATTGAATAACAGAGGGATGCTAATGTAATCTGCAATACTCTCGCATTACTTGTGCTGAACACACTAAAATCCTGTCACGCCTGCTCCCGCTCCCTCTCCCTGGCGCTCAAGTGTGCCAGGCTGCCCATAATCATGCGCACCTGTCACCATCATTACGCGCATCAGCGCAATATTGGACTCAGGAGATGGTATAGAATACAGTATATTCACATGAGATGAGTAATGTAGGGTATGTAAACAATATATAGAGTGGCATTGTTATGTATAAAGTGACTGGTGATACATTTATTACATTCAATTATTTATTATTAAAGTGGCTTGAGATTTTTGAGAATGCAAGAATGTTCACCGACAACAACTCAGTGTTCAACACCATAGTGTCCACGAAGCTCTTCACTAAGCTAAAAACTCTGGGACTAAACACCTCCCTCTGCAACTGGATTCTGGACTTCCTGACGGGCCGCCCCCAGGTGGTAAGAATAAGCAAAACACGTCTGCCATGCTGATCCTTAACACTGGGGCCCCTCAAGGGTGTGTACTTAGTCCCCTCCTGTATTCCCTGTTCACCCACGACAGTGTGGCCAAACACGACTCCAACACCGTCATTAAGTTTGCTGATGACACAACAGCGTCACAACCTGATCACCGACAACTATGAGACGGCCTATAGGGAGGAGGTCAGAGAACTGGCAGTGTGGTGCCAGGACAACAACCTCTCCCTCAATGTGAGCAAGACAAATGAGCTGATCGTGGACTACAGGAAAAAGCGGGCTGAACAGGCCCTCATTAACATTGATGGGGCTGTACTGGAGCGGGTTGAGAGTTTCAAGTTCCTTGGTGTCCACGTCACCAACGGACTATCATGGTCCAAACATACCAAGACAGTCGTGAAGAAGGCACAACAAAACCTTTTCCCCCTCAGGAGACTAAAAAGATTTGGCATGGGCCCCCAGATTCTCAAAAGGTTCTACTGCTGCACCATCGAGAGCATACCAACTAGTGAGGTTGCATCACCGGTTGCATCACCGCCTGGTATGGCAACTGCTCGGCATTTGACTGTAAGGTGCTACAGAGGGCAATGCTAATTGCCCAGTACATCACCGGGGCCAAGTTTCCTGCCATCCAGGACCTATAATATAGGTGGTGTCAGGGGAAAGCCCATAAAATTGTCAGAGACTCCAGTATAGGCTGTTTTCTGTGCTACCGCATGGCAAGTGGTACCAGAGCGCCAAGTCTAGGACCAAAACGCTCCTCAACAGCTTCTACCCCAAGCCATTAGACTGCTGAACAATTCATAAAAATCGCCACCGGACAATTTACATTGACACCCCCCCTGTAAACTGCTGCTACTCGCTGTTTGTTTTTTACCTATGCATAGTCACTTTGCTCCCATCTACATGTACAGATTACCTCAACTAGCCTGTACCCCTGCACACTGACTCGGTACAGGTGCCCCCTATATATAGCCTCATTATTGTTATTCTTATTGTGTTACTTTTTATTATTTATTTTTATTTTAGCCTACTTGGTACATCTTTTCTTGTTCTTGAACTGCACTGTTGGTTAAGGGCTTGTATGTAAGCATTTCACGGTAAAGTCTACACTTGTTTTATTTGGCGCCTGTGGCAAATAAAGTTTGATTTGATTTGACGCCTCAGCCGGGTCGTCAGGCTCCCACGCCTCAGCCGGCTCGTCAGGCTCCCACGCCTCAGGTGGCTTGTCCGGCTCCCATGTCGCGGGCCGGCCCGTCAGGCTCGCCCAGGTGGGACGCCAGTTGGTGCCCTAGGGGGGGTAATGTCATGGCTGTTCCCATAATTACACACACCTGTCACCATCATTACGTGCATCAGCGCAATATTGGACTCACCTGGACTCCTTCACTTTGTTGATTGCCCCTTCTATAGCTTTCTGTTCCTCAGTTTGTTCCCTGTGTCATCATTATTATCGGTATGTTTCCTCTGTTCCGACACTGTCCTTGTTTGCTTTTTGTCAGTTATTTATTAAATGTTCACTCCCTTTACTTGCTTCTCATCTCCCAGCGTCTTCTTAAAAATACCTAAGTCGGAAAATCCAAATATTTTATTATACCATATTGTAGTCAATTGATGTAGTTGTATTATACATTTAAATTCTGTTTCTTTTGAGACTTGAAATACCTTCATTGTAATGTTGACACCCAAAATGGTATGAGGTGCATAAATGAAGGTATCTTTCTACCGAGCCAAGGTACCTCCGAAATCATATTAGGGCATAATGGAAACTAGGTGCAGAAATATCTGCAGCCTCAAATGGTGTCAAAGTCAATATGTTTGTCAGATTGCCCCTGAACAGAGTAGCCCGGCTCCATAAATGATACCTTGTTCCATATAATGAAGACTCTTTCACTTGGCACTTGCTGTTGGCTGTGACTTTGCCCGAGAGCATATTCTCACTTGTTCTAACCTATTGTGACTGAATGACTGTCGAATAGAAATGGGCTCACAACCTGACTTACAATTATAGCCAGGCTATTCCTGTTAGGACGTGAGAGGTTGTCTCTGCCCTGGCTTTATGCTCTACTGATCTGAAGAGAAATACATGGAGAGATGTATAATGGTGGTGTTTTTCTTCTTTCTCCAAACAGAATATAATGAAGTTAACTGACCCTGGTGAAGGTCAATGAAATCAAGGAGAGGTGAAGATTACCATCTATCATGTCTTTAATGCATAATTACATTCAAACCAGAGTAGCTAATATTATGCATTTTGCCTTTAAAGTTTTAGATGACAATTCAAAAAGTGAATTTCTTTTCCCCACTGAAATTCTCCTCATATTTCCATGATTTATTGTCATTATCTTTTGACAGGTAATTACCTAGCAGATTTATATCTAGTAGCTTGAATTCACAGAAACTTATGAGAATCATCCATCCATTATTAATGATATGACTGCAGCCCCACTGTAACAGCCGTCGTCGGTGGAATAAGGTGAGGACCAATGCACGGCATTGGTCCTGAACACTGAATAACAAAACAACAAAGAAACAACCGGAACAGTTCTGTCTGGTGTAGACACACAAAGACTGAAAACAACCACCCACAAAACACAATCGAAAACAGGCTACCTAAATATGGTTCTCAATCAGGGACAACGATTGACAGCTGCCTCTGATTGAGAACCATACCAGGCCAAACACAGAAATAGGAAATCATAGAAAAACTAACATAGACAACCCACCCAACTCATGCCCTGACCATACTAAAACAAAAGACAAAACAAAGGAACTAAGGTCAGAACGTGACAGTACCCCCCCCAAAAAAAAAGGTTGGACTCCGGCCGCAAAACCTAAACCTATAGGGGAGGGTCTGAGTGGGTGTCTGTCCGCAGTGGCGGCTCTGGTGCGGCACGTGGACCCCACCATAGTCCTTCTCCGCCTCTCTAACCGCCTCCGTGGCCTCTTTAACGTGGCGCCCCTCGCCGCCGACCTCGGACTGGAGACACAAGCCACGGGTCCCGAATGGACGGGAGATTCCGGCAGCACCGGACAGACGGGAGATTCCGGCAGCACCGGAGTGAAGGGCGATTCTGGCAACTCCTGGCTGACTGACGGCTCTGGCAGCTCCTGGCTGACTGACGGCTCTGGCAGCTCCTGACAGACTGGCGGCTCTGGCAGCTCAGGACAGACTGGCGGCTCTGGCAGCTCAGGACAGACTGGCGACCCTAACTAACATAGACAACCCACCCAACTCACGCCCTGACCATACTAAAACAAAAGACAAAACAAAGGAACTAAGGTCAGAACGTGACACCCACTGCCAGTTGACAGATGACACAATGGTAATGTGTCAGCCAGGCATTAGTGTCATTCATTAAGAGGTATTGTATGGACATATCAAGATTCGTAATCCACACTGTTGTCCTTCAACACAACATGTTACATCAGCATGCAAGGATTTTCACAGTGGTGGGTGAATTAGGGATGTCCTTGGATTCAATGACCAGCAGTGTGAAGTTCACCTTCAACCTTGTGTGACAGTGTGTTAGTGTTGGTTGACCTGACCTTAGAGGCTGGGCTGAACCTTCAGAGAATGAACTTGACTACATCAGTGACCAAACATATGAATGAAAGTGGCTCATTGTCTAAAGAATGTAGAACACAAATTACCCATCTTCTGAAGCTCTCCTCTGATGACTTTACTCCTGTCAACTTATAATTTCCATGTTCCATTTGTAATATGAGAAGAGGATGATAATTATTCCTTTGATATATTTTCCCTATTGAAACGTACAAGCGAAGAGGATTGTGTGACACAGTCTGGCCCTGTAGTTACACTGCATAGAGGAGTAGCGTCTAAGAGTGACAAATTACTATGTTTAGCGGACACACAACCCCCCCCTCCCCAACAACAACAACTCTACAGCCGAATCAGAGCAATCTGGTCATCCTAATTATTGCATGTTGTATCAGTGACAGGCAGGGGATTGAAGCCAGCCTTTAATCACAGTCACAGACAGACATACAGGAGAGTTCAGGGAGTGCTCTGCTGATGATCAACATAAGGTTCATACGGAGACATTTCTATGCACATTCATGACCTTCTGATCAAAGACAGTGTGTGCAGTAGGCATGTACTCTATACTGTAAATGTACATTCAGTCTCAACCTATTGTCACGAGGAAGTAGAGGGGGCCTTTTTTATTTAGCCTAAATCTATACTTTGCAAGTGACAGCTTAAAGTCATATGGTTTTCCATGTCCTTTTGGTTTGTTCTGTCCTCATACTGCTATACTGTAGGTTGTCTGCTTTAGGAGTAAGGGGTGGAAACATCAATTTGTGTGTCTGACAAGCTTAGATACCAAACTCCAATGTGAGTTTTTTAAGAGAGAATATTTAGCACCAACTGGGGTTGGGGTGTGGATATAAAGTGGTAATCTCACAGAGAATACATTAATGTGCTGCTGTCCCCTGTTCCTGATATTACACTGATACTTTATTATTGAAATGATGTCAGTACTGCCTACAAGAAAAATACATGCTGGGGCTCATAATATAAGCCCAGAGTCATGTAATTAAGCTTTTGCTCTGGCTCAGAATACATCAAAGAACCCTTATCATGCTTTACACACACACACACACACACACACACACACACACACACACACACACACACACACACACACACACACACACACACACACACTTACAGACAGACATACAGATAGACACACACACAGACACACAGACACACACACACAGACAGACACACACACACACACACACACACACACAGACAGACACAGACACACACACACAGGCACACACATACACATGCGCACAGACCACAGAGGAATGCACTTCAGTGAGATATTCCTGTTATTTTCATTCACAGCACATTTCTACCTGCTCAACATATAATTACTTTTCCTCTCCATTGCTCTTTTACTATTATAGCATTGCCAATACTACCATAGCCACTGGGTTTATGACAATAAAAGGCTCACTTGGGAGATGAAATTCTGAAGTATTTGAGTAATGAAAGGCACCCTTGAAACCAAGTATCTCATGTCCAGAGGAAAACGTTACAGATTCAATTTAGGATGTTTGGCAATCTGCTGAGAGTGAAATATCTCAGGTGGAAAATTGAATTTTTTTGTTCTTCAGATTGAGGAGGGGTTGATGATGACAAATTCCCAGTGCTGCAGACTTATATACAGTTATCCCAACGGAATACCCTATTTCTGCAACTAAATGGACACTACAAATAGATAGTGGATACAGAGGTTGACAAATGTATTTAAATATTCCTACAAACTCCCTTAATTTGTTTTCTTTCATTAATTCCCCTGTGTCTGCTTCTTCTAAAACATATCAGCAACAAAGATACTCAGGGATAATTATTAATTGTTCTTTCCTTGTTTTATGCTCTGCTAAGAGGTCCAGCTTTTCAGTTATAGGCTTAAATGAACATAGCTGTTCTCAGTCCCCAACACAATGTGCTATTTACGATTAAAGAGACAATCCCAACACCTCTACAGCATCCATGTGAAATTCTCTGGATGCAGATGGAAAATATCCCCATGAAGAATTCATGAATGGATTTCCTTGCTTATGAATTAATTCCCAGTCCGATATTATGTCGTAACCACCATCCCTCCCAAAAATAGACCTAGGCAACATTTCCCTTTGCTTAACACAGGAAATGTGCAGATCTAGCAAGAAATAGAGCTTTTCAGGGTGGAAGGGTATTTTGTCAAAGCAGAACATGTACCTATTCAGGAAGTAAGAATAAGACGTTGGATAGAAAAATATACAAAATAACTACCATTATTAGCGTGACTACTGCATTTCCATATCCTGATGACAACATTTACGTAACATCTAGGCTGACCAATTGTGTTATGCAAGAGGGGGAGTGCAGGATATAAAGTGAACAGTTGATTTGCAGGCAGATCGGCACACTTGGGTCGAACTACATCAGTGGATTCTCAAGTGTAAATATTTTATATGCCATTTATTTCAACAGCCTCTGAAGTTGTTTCACAGAGCTCTTTGGTTATTGTGGGCAACCAGTGAGAGGTAATATTGGCAGAGTTTCCAATCAGTGCTGCCAACACCACCTAGGGTGACTTCACCATTTTAAATGCTTTAGCACACACACACACACACACACACACACACACACACACACACACACACACACACACACACACACACACAGCGGTTAGAGCATTGGGCCAGGAACCGAAAGGTTGTTATTTCGAATCGCCAAGCCTACTAGGTAAAAAATCTGTCGATCTGCCCTTGAGCAAGGCTCTAATTTGCTTTGCTAGTGCTGATTGGAAAATGTTCCGCCGATAACGTCGACGAGCTGACCACCATCCTTAGTAAGGCAATGCATCGTTGTCGTTGTCCCCACAGTGAAGGTTTGCTGCTTCCCCAGTCAAAAGCCCTGGATTACAGTTTTTTTCGATTGCTAAACGACAGTGGGCACAACTGGAGTCACATGTGCAAAATTCTAACTACAGTCTGCACTACCAACAGTCACCTGAGCTAAACAGTTCACATCACCTGCAAAACTCATTCCAAGCAACACAACTCTTAACACATGGCTCAAAACACGCTCAGTGCAGCCAAACACTATGCACAACCCTCACTGAGATAACACACACTGTCACTCAGAACACACTGAGAGTAAAAACACTAGCATCAAACACCAATACAGAAAATACAAACTTTTCATCTTTACAGTTTGAACAATTTCAGTGACTTCATACAAAGTAATATTTTCTTCAAAGAAAAGAGTGACATTCTTTCACATGATTTATAATTTTTTTAGAACATAACAATTCTTTAAGGTAAATGAAAATTAGCAGTTTGCTTCAATAGTCTGTAGTAATTTACGGAATTACAGTAATGAGAAAAAAAAGGTATAAACTAAAAGTACATACTGTAATTCAAACAAATAATTGAGGGGCTAATCCTGCCTCTCTCTAGCATCAGGCCACAGGTTTTCTTCAACATCACATCTAATGTTTTCTCTTGCCATGCACCTGGGGAAGAACCTTCTGGAGTGCCTTATCCATCCCTGGCAGTCCTCTGGACTCGTGTCCTCACATCCGGCACGTATGGCTTCCAAAAGAGACATTTGGTCATGTGGGTGGTGACCAAACACTTTCCACCTCCAGGCAGAGAAAAACTCCTCTATTGGGTTGAGGAAGGGTGAATATGCAGGCAGGTACAAAACCATAAATCTGTGATGTGCTGCAAACCAATCTGTGACAGCTGCAGAGTGGTGAAAAGCAACGTTATCGCAAACTATGACAAAAACTTGGAGGTTTCTTACTGGCTCCCCCTGTTCTGCTGGCACTAGCTGAGCATAGAGCTGTTCTAGGAAAGCTATAAGCCTTTCTGTGTTGTATGGGCCAATGAGTGGTATGTTGAGAAGCAAACCATCATTGGCCATTGCAGCAAACATGGTGATATTTCCCCCCCTTTGGCCTGGAACCTCCACAGTGGCCCTTTGACCTATAACATTCCTTCCTCTGCGCCGTGTTTTGGCAAGGTTAAATCCAGTTTCATCGATAAATACAAATTAATGTGGTCTTTCCAGTGCTTCCACCTCCATTACTCTCTGAAAAACAGTAAGTGCACAATTTTACTGTAGAAATGCTAGTGTTTTTTTTACTGTAAATATTTTGTATAGCTGTGTACGTAACCTCAGACGTCTTACCTGGACATATTGGTATCTTTGCTCTTTTACCCGTTCACTGTTTCTCTCGAACGGTACAGTGTATAACTGTTTCATTGTAACTTGGTGTTTCTTTAGGACTCGAGCAATAGTTGTTGTGCTGACAGAATTAACATTTTCAAATATATCATTATCAGCCAGCACTCTATCTTGAATCTCCCGCAGTTTTATTGCATTGTTGACAACAACCATGTCAACAATAGCATTTTCCTGCGCATCTGAAAATATTTTTCCTCTTCCCCCTGTTGGGGGCAGCCTTTGGGTCCTGTTGTAAAAATATATTTTACAGTCAAACTTACTGTAATATATATCTGTGTAAATATTCTATAATTGCAATACAAAATAGATTCCTGTAATGTTTTCATTTACTGTAAGGATGTAACTCTCACCTGTTTGCATGATGGAAAATTCGCATTACAGAAGCCACTGTGGATCTTTGCAGATTGGGTTGCACCCTCAACCCTGCCTCTCTCAATGAGAGACCATGGTTCACGACATGGTCTATACGTGTAGCCCTTATTTCATCTGAAATAACAGCTCTTTGTCTTCTTTGTCTTCCTCCACGCATCCGCCATCTCCCTGCCACCCTTCTCCCTCCACAAACCCATCTTCCTTGTTCCATTTCCAAAATGAATCTTTCTGAGCTCTACCTATTTACACTGTAATATGTGTGTGTGTTCACTAACAAGTCTAAAACAAGACACCTGCTTAGCCTTTCAGCTGAAATTGCAATCAGCAGTGTTTGATAGGCACAAGGCTGAAATCTATTCCGTTTTGAATGTGTGGTTCACAGTTTTGACAGCAGTGTGTTAGCATTTGAACAAAGTGCTGTAAATCCACAGTGTTGTGCAGGTTGTGGTTAAAGTCATGGGATAAGTGTGTAGAGTTTTGAAAACTGTGTTCAAGCAATGAAAAACGAACTAGAGTTTGGTCCACATGAACTGCTGCTGTGCAGACTGTAGTTAGAGTTTTGCACATGTGACTCCAGTTGTGTCCACTGTCATTTAGCAATCGAAAAAAACTGTAACACCGAGCTTGTAGCAAAGCTAAATGACAGGGCTACCACACACAGGGCTATCACATACAACCCTGAAGCTACGGCTGAGGACAGGAACAAGTACAAGAAGTCCCACTATGTCCTCCACAGAGTCATCAAACGAGCAATAGGACATTATAGGAATAAAGTGTAATCATATTACATAGGCTCTGCACACAGTCGTGAAGAAGGCACGACAGCGCCTCTTCCACCTCAGGAGGTTGAACAGGTTTGGCATTGTCCCTCAAAGACTCCAGCCACCCAAACCATAGACTGTTCTCTTTGCTTTCACACGGCAAGCGGTACCGGTGCATCAAGTCTGACACCAATAGGCTCCTGAACAGCTTCTGTCCCTAAGCCACACGACTCCTTGACATACACAATCAGACATGGGAAAATGTAATAGACAGTGCCATTTTGCCATAATCATTTAATTAATTATCGATTTACAGAGGTGAAACAAAGTTTGTGTTCCATGATACCACTGAGGCAGATACACAGACATCCACTCAAAATGTGCTATTGCTCCTTTCTAATGTTACCTGCCGCCTATTTCCTTCACTACACTACCAAAGGAATTCTTTAAACAGGTTCTGGGGGTACAGAATTTCTAGTTTTGAAAAGAACTCTTGGGTGCATTGTCATCCATCTGTCTTTGTTATGAGTTCATGGCTGTTCCCCATCAAACCCCCAGGCGTTGTCAGTTTGAAATATGAATTCCTCTGCCTGTCTGTCCTCGAAAGCTGAGTATACTACTTGCCGACAGTTGGGGAGCTAGTGGCCGTCTAGCTGAGGGAATTTGATGTAAACTCTTTCAAAGACTTCTTTAGGGATTGCTCAAAAGATGGTCAAGGACCAACGGTGGAGAATTGAATGATAGATACTCCACCTCATCGTCTGACTGTCTTTGGCCTCATATAATTTTATGGCCCTATTTCCCCACCCCCACCCCCTGTATTGTAAATTAGGTGTCATAAAGAAAGCATCTGAACCAGGCCTTACAACCACACTGATCAATTAATTTGTCTGTGGGACCGTGGGCAGCAGGGAGCCCTAAAGGAGCCGGCAGGCCTGGACCCTGTAAATAACCAAGCTGGCGAAGTGAAGGGGACTGGGCCAGATGTAAAAGGGGGCCAAGTCAGAGCAGATTGCATAGGTTCCCCTAACCCTCCCCTTTCTCTCCATCTGAAAAGGAAAAAATACTTTATGGATGAAGGTGCCAGTCGAGGCATTACTGATACTGTGCCATGTACTGGGTGCCCATCTGCCACTCTCTCTGCTTTTCACAAAAAATCCTTCCCTTTTGTCCCTTCTGAACCAGGCCTTATTCACAGAGCTCTAATTCCACAGCTGATTTTTACCCTCAGAGAGCTGCAGGCACAGGAGAGTGGAGTGACAATAAAGCTGTACACATCGTATGGGAACAGAGGGCGAAAACAGATAATCTCACAATTGAGCTTAAATGTGCAAATCGCTCCCTAGTAAAAGAAAGCCATCCTTTGTAAATGTGTGTGCTCCTATTTGATTGGAAACGTTGAGAGGTTTTGCTCTGAAAGACTAAGAATTATCAGTCCAAGGTGGCATATTTAAGAAACAATGGATTAAAAAAGAAGTCAATAGAGCTTTCTTTATCTGACAGAGACATATCCACCGCGATACATTCAAACACTGCAGACAGCAGGTAGGACTGGGCTTTTGGTATTTTTGGTTAAAAAAGCATCAGCTACTCTTCCTGGGTGTCACGTTCTGACCTTTATTTCTGTTGTTTTGTCATTATTTAGTATGGTCAGGGCGTGAGTTGGGGTGGGCAGTCTATGTTTGTTTTTCTATGATTTTGGGATTTCTATGTTTCGGCCTAGTATGGTTCTCAGTCAGAGGCAGGTGTCATTAGTTGTCTCTGATTGAGAATCATACTTAGGTAGCCTGGGTTTCACTGTTTGATGCACAAAGTAGATGTCCTAACTGACTTGCCAAAACTATAGTTTGTTAACAAGAAATTTGTGGAGTGGTTGAAAAATGAGTTTTGACTCCAACCTAAGTGTATGTAAACATCCTACTTCAACTATATGTCCTTCTTTGCCACACATGACCACACAGCTGGGCAGTTGTCCAATTGTAACAAAACTAGAGCCTGTAGGACCTGTCTGGTCGACTAAGATGTCAAGAAGGCAGAGCATACCCATCATCTACAGTACAGACCTCTTACCATTTTAGCAACCACTGAGTCTAAATGTTTTGACCATGAAAGCTTGCTATCTAGGGTTACATCCAGTAGTTTAGTCTCCTCAACCTGCTCAATAGCCACATTATTCAATATTAAATCTAATTAAGGTTTAGGTTTGAGCGAGTGATTTGTCTGAAAAAATTATGCCTTTAGTTCTGAGATATTTAGCACCAGCTTATTGCTAGTTACCCATTCTAAAACTGTCTGGAGCTCTATGTTAAGTGACTCAGTTATTTATTTTAATGTTGCAGCCAGTGTGTATACTGTTGAGTCATCAGCATACATAGACACACTGGCTTTATTTAAGGTCAGTGGAAGGTCATTTGTAAAAACAGAAAACAGTAATGGCCCTAGCTGGCTGCCCTGTGGTACACCACACTGAATTTGCATGAGAGTGGCTTCCATTAACGAAAAACCCTGTGTTGTATTAGATAGGTAACTCTCAATCCATAATACGGCAGAGGATGCAAATCCATAACACCAAAACATTGTCAGTAGTAGGATATGATCAATTACATCAAAAGCTGCACTGAAGTCTTAAAAAACAGCTCTCACAATCTTTTTACCATCAATTTCTTTCATCCAATTATCAGTAATTAGTGTCAGTGGTGAGCTTGTTGTGTGTCCTACTCTATAAGCATGCTGAAAGTCTGTTGTTAATTTGTTTTCTGTAAAATAACTTTGTATTTGATCAAGCAACATTTTTTCAAAAAGTTTGCTAAGCACTTGTAACAGGCTGATTGATCGGCATTTTGAACCAGTAAAGGTTGCTCTGCTCTTCTTGGGTAGCAGAATGACCTTTGCCTCCCTCCATGTCTGAGGGCGCACATCGTTTTCTTGGCCTAAATTGAAGATTTGGCAAACAGGAGTCACAATGTATTCCGCTACCAACCTCTGCAATTTACCATCCAGGTTGTCGGTACCAGGTGGTTGGCCTAATTTAAAAATAAAAATCACCTCTTCCACATCCAATTTGTGGAACTCAAAACTACAGTACTTGTCTTTCATTATTTGTTCCATTATTCATGCATATGAATGTAAGGTTTTGCTTTCCTTTTCTTAGTCAACCTTGTGTTCTTTTTTTGTGTTCTTGAACGTAGCCCTGTTTCTTTGAGTTCTGGAACGTAGCCCTGTTTCTTTGTGTTCTGGAACATAGCCCTGCCTTTTATTTTTGTTCATTGATTTCACCTTTGTTTGTTTCTAACCTGGTCTCTTCAGCTCCCTATTTAGTTCAGTTCTTACTGTTTGTATGGTTGTGAGGTATTGTTTGGTTTTGACTGTTGTTAAAGGAATTGAACAATTCCTATATGTTCATTAACCAATTAAATTATAACAAAGCAAACCACTTTGTTCGTTTCATAAAATAGACAAAGATCAGTCTCAAAATAAATTAATAGCGTTTATTCCCGAGAGCTCTGGTCATAATACCATGTACGTTGTTTTATATACATCACATTTCGTCATAGCGTCTTAAATGCCCCTCCTTCTCTCCGACAAGGACAAAGCAGCTACAAAAGTCCATTCCAACCCACTAACGCACATACATAACACACTATATCTGGATTATCTCCTGAAGTCTAACCACAGTTTATTACCACTTAGCTAACAGTTCCAGTCCCCCCCCAGATACTGAAAACCCGGAGGGGCTCTCGCTGTCTTATTTTATTTCCACAGAGTTATAGCCGGGTCGGTTCAAACATAGGTTAAGGATTCTCTTTGCTTACTTTAGGCACACACATACATTCCTTCTTCCACAATGGTTATCATTTCCAATTACACCTTGTCCATGCTACATAACCTCTTTCTTATGAACTAACATTATTAATAAGATATAATAAAAGAGGGTAGAATTCAATTAATTATAGTCCTAGTTAAATGTATACATTGTTTAGTCATTATTCATAAAATCCATACCAACTGCCTACCTGTGTTTGTCCTTTGCCTGCCTGTGACCACAATTCCTGCCTTCTGCGATGGTGTAATAAACATCTGCCGCACCCTACGTGTGAATTCACTTTTTCTCCCTGAGTATTCATTACAATGAAGGCTCAGCATGTGTGGTTTGCATGTCATACCTACATTTGCTAATCTTGTCAACAAAAAAGTTATTAAAGTGGTTGGCAATAGCAAAGGATTTTGTTATGCACTAGCCATCTGCCTCAATGAAAGATGGTGCAGAGTTTGCTTACTTGCCTAGAATTTCATTTAAAATACTCCAGAGCTTTTTACTAATATTCTTTTAAATAATTTATCTTTGTTCCAGAGTGTAGTTTCTTCATCTTTTTGTTGAGTTTAGTTACGTGATTTCTCAATTTACTCTATGTTTGCCAGTCTGCTATGTTGTCAGACTTATTTACTATTCCCTTTGCCTCATCCCTCTCAACCATAACGTTTTTCAATTCATCATCTATCCATGGGGATTTGGCAGCTCTAACAGTCAGTTTCTTGATGGGTGCATGCTTATCAGTAACCAGAAGAAGAAGTTTCATAAATGGTTCAAGTGCAGTGTCCGGATGTTCCTCATTACACACATCAGAGCAACAAATATTTTTCACATATT
Organism: Oncorhynchus tshawytscha; assembly: GCF_018296145.1. Taxonomy (NCBI): domain Eukaryota; kingdom Metazoa; phylum Chordata; class Actinopteri; order Salmoniformes; family Salmonidae; genus Oncorhynchus; species Oncorhynchus tshawytscha. The sequence continues at coordinate 38,960,122 of NC_056435.1, read as the reverse complement.
TGAAATAGGAATCATTGAAAAACCTCTTGTATGATCGTTTATGCACAATTTTAGGTCCAATATTTGGAACTTAGTTTTTTCTCGATATGACTATTATATTATTCTCACGACATCCGATGGGTATGGAGACTGCTGCAACATTATTAAATATGCGATCCATACACGTGGATGATTTAGTTTCTGTTCTGATTGTAAATACACTGGTAGGTTGACTGTTGACTTGAAACAGATTGCAGGCACTGTTTACAGCTTGAGCTTCTTTTTGAGTGGGCAGCTTGATGACAACCAGTCAATATTTAGCTCTCCTAGGAAATGCCCCTTTCTTATGGTGTCACATATAGTACCAGTCAAACGTTTGGACACACCTATTCATTAAAGGGTTTTTCTTTATTTTTACTATTTTCTACATTGTAGTGAAGACATCGAACTATAAAATAGCACATACGTAATCATGTAGTATCCAAAAACGAGTTAAAGAAATCAAAATATATTTTACATTTTTGATTCTTCAAAGTAGCCACCCTTTGCCTTGATGACATCTTTGTACACTCTTGGCATTCCCTCAAATAGCTTCACCTGGAATGCTTTTCCACATATGCTGGGCACTTGTTGGCTGCTTTTCCTTCACTCTGTGTTCCAACTCATCCCAAACCATCTCAATTGGGTTGAGGTCAGGTGATTGTGGAGGCCTAGTCATCTGATGCAGCACTCCATCACTCTCCTTCTTGTACAAATAACCCATACACAGCCTGGAGGTGTGCTGGGTCATTATCCTGTTGAAAAACAAATTATAGTCCCACTAAGCGCAAACCAGATGGGATGGTGTATCACTGAAGAATGCCGTGGTATTCAGACATTATCACCAGAAAAGCACCCCCACACCATCACACCTCCTCATCCGTGCTTCACGGTGGGAACCATACATGTGGAGATCATCCGTTCACCTACTCTGCGTCTCACAAAGACACGGCGGTTGGAAAAGAAAATCTCAAATATGGACTCGTCAGACCAAAGGACAGATTTCCACATCTAATGTCCATTGCTCGTGTTTCCTGGCCCAAGCAAGTATCTTCTTCTTATTGGTTTCCTTTAGTAGTGGTTTCCTTGCAGCAATTTGACCATGAAGGCCTGATTCCCACACTTCTCTGAACAGTTAATGTTGAGATGTGTCTGTTACTTGAAGTCTGTGAAGGATTTATTTGGGCTGTAATTTTTGAGGCTGGTAACTCTAATGAACTAATCTTCTGTAGCAGAGGTAACTCTGGATCTTACTTTCCTGTGGCGGTCCTCATGAGTGCCAGTTTCATCATAGCGCTTGATGGTTTTTGCGACTGCATTTGGAGAAACGTTGAGAGTTCTTAAAATGTTCCGTATTGACTGACCTTCATGTCTTAAAGTAATAACTGCCGTTTCCCTTTGCATACTTGAGCTGTTCTTAACCATATGTCGTGTCTTTACTATCATTAACTGAAGACTGATAGTTTTTATCAAAGATTCTCTGTAATTAGTTATTACGCGATTAGACTGATTAATCATGTAACCATAATTACTAAGAAGTCGGGGCACCAAGGAAAAATATTCAGATTACAAAGTTATCATTTCCTAAAATAACTTTTCAGATATTTTATCTGATCAATTAGTCTTCGAATTACTGAATTATTTACTTTAACTCACGTTAGTCTCATTACAAACGTCGTAAATTGTTGGGACCAGTCTTCACTATGAGTCATCCATACATCAATTGTCTTAAATTATTTATTTATTACTATCTAAGTAATTCACAGAAATGCATAAACAAACAAACAAGGTATATGTGGTTACATGAAATGAGAATGTGCCCTAGTGGGCTAAACCAGCATGGCGGCTTGTTAGACAAAAGGGGAAGTGGGGGTCGACTAAGAAGTCACTACAAGTGATAATTATAACAATTGAAATGCTAATCCTTTGCACATGAACGCTCACTCATTCGGGAACAATTGCAATCAATATATATATTTACGCTCAGTGTGTCGTCTTGATCGCTGGTGAAAAGTTTATTTTTTTTGTAGAATTGTCCGTCTCTCGCCCTCTCTCTCTCTCTGTCGTGCTTATAGTGGATAGTTCAGAGTGACATTCATTTGTCTCGTTATAGAATGGATGCTTCGGCAGTTGTCGTTCTTCGCGTTCTATGATACCGAATTCCTAGCTGCAGACTAGTAATTCATATCAAAGACTTGTTCTTATTCTGTCGGTATCAATAGTCTAAGAGTTTCACCACGTGGTATGGTTAAAAGATTCAGCAATGGTCTACAACCTTTGTCTTCCTAATGGAGAAAAACATCGTCTACAACCTTTAGCCATCTCGTAATTGAGGTAAACTCGGTCTGCCGATCGAAAACCCGAGTGTTTTTTTTTCTTTCGGAATGGCAGAAAAGGGCTGTCCCAGGATGTCTGACCCTAACTGGGCTCAGGGGCGGTCCTCTGATTTAGTTCAAATCCAATTCCCTTTTTGAGTTTTCCTTCATTAACTTCTTGACGCTACCCATCCCTGTAGTGGGATCATTTGTGTCTACAACCGCTGAATAGCATAGCGCAACAGTCAAATAATATTACTACCAAATATTCATATTCATGAAATCACAAGTGCAATATTGCAAAACACAGCTTGGCCTTTTGTTAATCCACCTGTCGTCTCAGATTTTGAAATTATGCTTTTACAGCAAAAGCAATCCAAGCGTTTGTGTAAGTTTATCGATAGCCTAGCATAGCATTATGTACACTTAGCATCAAGAAGTTTGGTCACAAATCAGAAAAGCAATCAAATTAACCGTTTACCTTTGATCTTCGGATGTTTTCACTGACGAGACTCCCAGTTACACAGCAAATGTTCCATAAAGATTATTTTTATACCCAAAATACCGACGTTTGTTTGTCCCGTTATGTTCAGAAATCCACAGGAAAGAGCAGTCACCACAACGCAGACGTATATTCCAAATAATATCTATAATGTCCACAGAAACATGTCAAATGTTTTTTAGAATCAATCTTCAGGTAGTTTTAAAAATATATATTCGATAATATATCAACCGAGTGTGTAGCTTTTTCCATAACAGCGGGAGGAACAATGGCGGCTTTACTCAATTGCGCACAAACTCACTCTGAGAGCGCTCACCTCTCCACTTACGCAATGTGATCCTTCACACTCATTTTTCAAAATAAAATCCTGAAACTATGTCTAAAGACTGTTGACTCCTTAGGGAAGCCACAGAAAAAGGAATCTGGTTGGTATCCCTTTAAATAGAGGGTAGACATGCGTAGGAACAGAAGGGTTTCAAAATAAGAGGCACTTCCTGATTGGATTTTCCTCAGGGTTTTGCCTGCAATATCAGTTCTGTTATACCCACAGACAATATTTTAACAGTTTTGGAAACTGTAGAGTGTTTTCTATCCCAATCTGTCAATTATATGCATATTCTAGCATCTAGGGGTACATTCGGTCCTCCACTTCACCCGCCTCCTCAAGTTTATTTTTTGTGAAGAGGAAGGAGGGTGGTCTGCGCCCGTGCATTGACTATCGAAGCTTAATCAAATCACGGTGAGGTACAGTTACCCTCTACATTTCATCGTCACAGCGATTAAGTCAATGCACGGGGCGCGCTTCTTCACTAAACTGGATCTCAGGTGCGCTTACAACCTGGTGCGTATCCGGGAGGGAGACGAGTGGAAGACAGTGTTTAGTACCACCTCAGGGCATTATGAGTACCTCGTCATGCCTTCCGGGTTGATGAATGCTCCATCAGTCTTCCAATCCTTTGTAGACAAGATTTTCAGGGACCTGCACGGGCAGTTTGTAGTGGTGTATATCGATGACATTCTGATATATTCCACTACACGTGCCGAGCATGTGTCCTTGGTGCGCAGGGTACTTGGACGAGTGTTGGAGCATGACCTGCACGTCAAGGCTGAGAAATGCCTGTTCTTTCAGCAGGCTGTCTCCTTCCTATTGCATTTCCACATCAGGGGTGGAGATGGAAAGTGACCGCATTTCAGCGGTGCGTAATTGGCCGACTCCCACCACGGTAAAGGAGGTGCAGGTGTTCTTAGGGTTTGCCAATTACTACCAGAGATTTATCCGGGGTTTTGGCCTGGTGGCTGATCCCATTACCTCACTGCTGAAGGGGGGTCCTGTACATTTGTAGTGGTCAGCTGAGGTGGACAGGGCTTTTGGGAACGTAAGGACTCTGTTTACCTCGGCTCCCGTGCTGGCCCATCCGGATCCCTCTTTGGCGTTCATAGTGGAGGTGGACGCGTCCGAGGCTGGGATAGGAGTCATGCTCTCTCAGCCCTCGGGTATGCCACCGAAGCTCTGCCCCTGTGCTTTCTTCTCAAAGAAGCTCAGCCCGGCAGAGCGGAACTATGATGTGGGGGACCGGGAGCCGTTGGCTGTGGTTAAAGCTTTGAAGGCATGGAGACATTGGCTTGAGGGGCTAAACATCCTTTACTCATCTGGACTGACCACCGCAACCTGGAGTACATCCGGGCAGAGAGTAGACTGAATCCTCGTCAGGCAAGGTGGACCATGTTTTTTACCCATTTTGTGTTCACCTTGTCCTACAGACCAGGTTCACAAAATGTTAAGGCAGACTCACTGTCCCGAGGAGCGGCCCATGGATCAGACTCCCATACTACCGGCCTCCTGCCTGGTAGCACCGGTCGTGTGGGAGCTGGACGGGGACATTGAGCAGGCGTTAAGTACAGAGCCCTCCCCCTCCAGTGTCCCGTCAGGCGTCTGTATGTTCCGTCTGCTGTCGGTGACCAGTTGATCTATTGGGTCCACACGTCACCCTCCTCTGGTCATCCGGAGATCGGTCGGAAGGTGACCTGTCTGAGTGGGAAGTACTGGTGGCCTACCTTGTCAAAGGATCTGAGGGTTTATGTTTCTTCCTGCTCGGTGTGCACCCAGTGTAAGGCCCCTAGACACCTGCCCAGAGGTATGCTACATCCCGTACCTGTTCCACAATGGCCTTGGTCACACCTGTCGGTGGATATTCTGACCGATCTTCCTCCCTCACAGGGAAACACCACAATCCTGGTCGTTGTGAATCGTTTCTCTAAGTCCTGTCGTCTCCTCCCTCTGCCCGGACTCCCTACTGCCCTACAGACAGTGGAGGCCTTGTTTTCACACGTCTTCCTGTACTACAGGGTGCCTGAGGATATAGCACTGTTCCTTGGCTGTCATTGAAAATAAGAATTTTTTCTTAACTGACTTGCCTAGTTAAATAAAGGAAAAATAAAAATGGTTCTCACACCCTTCCATAGACTTACACAGTAATTATAACAACTTCAAGAGGACATCCTACAACCTATCAGAGCTCTTGCAGCATGAACTGACATGTTGTCCACCCAATCAAAGGGTCAGATAATGAATCTAGTACTGAAAGCATAAGCTACAGCTGGCTAGCACTGCAGTGCAAACAATATGGTGAGTAGTTGACTAAAAGAGAGAGAAAAACAATAGCTGAATAATTTTTAACAGATTAATTTCTTCAAAAAGAAAGGTGAAGCAAGAGGGAGAGAGATATTTATTCTTTTTCACATTCCGTTTCACTTACTTAGCTAGCAAATGCAGCTAGCTAGTTTATCCTACTCAAACACCCTGCTCAAACAGAGGGATGCTATGTTCGCTAGCTGGCTATATCTATCCAACACAACATGGGAACTCTTCTAAGTCAAGGTAAGCTTTTGGTTTTACTAATTCACTGTCACTGGGGCCTACCGGTGTAACAGCTTAACTGCTTAATGACTGACTGTACACTGTAATGTTACTGCATGATTGTAGCGGGTTTACTAATGCGTTATATCTGTTAGCCATGTTGACTATGATTACTTTAGCTAATATGGTGACAACAATGTAGGCTGTGTGTATTGGTTATGATATGGTTTGGCTTGGAAAGGTTTTTTCCCCTGGTCTCCTACAGCTGATGTGTTGTGCATTAAAGTCCACAAGCGAAGGGAAAGGGCGAGAGGAGGTGAGTGCATAGATGCAAAAAGGAATACAACGTGGCTGCCATGAAAGGGAACTGTGTTTATGCGTGATCAGGGGTCTATTCATTCTGCAGATTTTGTTGAAAAACGTTTCTGAAACGGAAGCAAACGGAACGAAACGCGGATAAACATACCTGAATTTGTCCAATAGAATCTCTGGTTTGCAACTGTTGGACTCATGATTACATGAAAATAAAAGAGAGCCGCACACTCTAGGAGCTCAGATGCAAAAATGTAATACTGTCACGTTCTGACAGTTATTTCCTTTGTTTTGTCATTATTTAGTATGGTCAGGGTGTGAGTTGGGGTGGGCAGTCTGTTTGTTTTTCTATGATTTGGGTATTTCTATGTTTCGGCCTAGTATGGTTCTCAATCAGAGGCAGGTGTCATTAGTTGTCTCTGATTGAGAATCATACTTAGGTAGCCTGGGTTTCACTGTGTGTTTGTGGGTGATTGTTCCTGTCTTTGTGTTTGTGGCACCAGATAGGACTGTTTCGTTTTTTTTCACGTTTCTTGTTTTGTAGATTGTTGTATTTTCATCTTCATTAAAGATGTACAAAACTAACCACGCTGCATTTTGGTCCACCTCTCTTTCACCAGAAGAAAACCGTTACAAATACCAATGTTTCGACAGCCAAGCTGAGTCACCAATACGTTTAGAAATGGATGACGATGTTACCATTGAGGACGAAGTTGGACCAGAAATACAGAAGACACCCCTTGGAAACCAGGATTTAAGTTTCCTGCAACAAACTGTCACATCTGAGCTCCTAGAGTGTGCGGCTCTCTTTTATTTTCAAGTTTCTACTCCGCTAGCCAGCACCTCGTCTTTATGGGTGTGGGTTTCTTTTTTTTTCTTCTGGACTCATGATTACACCCTAGATCAGCTAGACACAGGCAAGAGTGTACTAAGAGGTATTGAACGTGTCATCGTCTGTCACCTCAAATGTTTCTCTCAATCTGTGTGCACCTATGTTTCATTCATTGGCTAGGTTATATCAAACTCATGATGGGTATAGGGAACATTTGAGTATCATGTAAGCTCAGCAAAAAAAGAAACATCCCTTTTTCAGGACCTTGTCTTTCAATGATAATTGGTAAAAATCCAAACTTCACAGATTTTCAATGTAAAGGGTTTAAACACTGTTTCCCATGGATGTTCAATGATCCATAAATTATTAATGAACATGTACCTGTGGAACGGTCATTAGACACTAACAGCTTACAGACGGTAGGCAATTAAGGTCACAGTTATGAAAACTTAGGACACTAAAGAGGCCTTTCTACTGACTCTGAAAAACACCAAAAGAAAGATGCCCATGGTCCCTGCTCATATGCATGAACGTGCCTTGGGCATGCTGCAAGGAGGCATGAGGACTACAGATGTGGCCAGGGCAATAAATCCTCATCGCACTGACAGCCCACGTATAACAACACCTGCACAGGATCGATACATCCGAACATCACACCTGCGGGACAGGTACAGAATGGAAACAACAACTGCCCGAGTTACATCAGGAACGCACAATCCCTCCATCAGTGCTCAGTCTGTCCACAATAGGCTGAGAGAGACTGGACTGAGGGCTTGTAGGCCTGTTGTAAGGCAGGTCCTCACCAGACATCACCGGCAACAACTTTGCCTATGGGCACCAACCCACCGTCGCTGAACCAGACGGGACTGGCAAAAAGTGCTCTTCACTGACGAGTCGCAGTTCTGTCTCACCAGGGGTGATGGTCGGATTCTCGTTTATCATCGAAGGAATGAGCGTTACACCGAAGCCTATACTCTAAAGCGGGATTGATTTGGAGGTGAGGGTCCATCATGGTCTGGGGCGGTGTGTCACAGCATCATCGGACTGAGCATGTTGTCATTGCAGGCAATCTCGACGCTGTGCGTTACAGGGAAGACATCCTCCTCCCTCATGTGGTACCCTTCCTGCAGGCTCATCCTGACATGACCCTCCAGCATGACAATACCACCAGCCATACTGCTCGTTTTGTGCATGATTTCCTGCAAGACAGGAATGTCAGTGTTCTGCAATGGCCAGCGAAGGGCCCAGATCTCAATCCCATTGAGCACATTTGAGAACTGTTGGATCGGAAGGTGAGGGCTAGGGCCATTCCCCCACAGAAATTTCCAGGAACTTGCAGGTGTGCGTTTCCTCACCATGACCTTCATCCAGATGGTCATTACCCCACTCTCTTGGTGGAAGAGTGGGGTAACATCTCACAGCAAGAACAGGCAAATCTAGTGCAGTCCAGGAGGAGGAGATGCACTGCAATACATAATGCAGCTGGTAGCCACACCAGATACTGACTGTTACTTTTGATTTTGACCACCCCCCTTTGTTCAGGGACACATTATTCAATTTCTGTTATTCACATGTCTATCGAACTTGTTAAGTTTATGTCTCAGTTGTTGAATCTTGTTATGTTCATACAAATATTTACAAATGTTAAGTTTGCTGAAAGTAAACGCAGTTGACAGTGAGAGGACGTTTCTTTTTTTGCTGAGTTTAGTAACCCAAACCTGTCGATGTTATATTGAACAGGGTGAATGGAAAATAAATGACAGTCATCTAATACTCTGTAATAGAAATAAGGACATGCTCATTAACAAAAAAGTGTCCTCCCTCATCTTAAACATCACTGACTGCCACTGGTGTACATGCTGCATTTTCAACAGCTTTTGGTTTGATTAATGGGCTTCCTAACTAGGAAATTAGTTCAAAGTGACACAAGCTTTTGTCTGTGTGTGTCATCCTCTTCCTCTTCCTGACAGTCACCAGAGTTGAAGGAGCCCCCTCTTACCCTCCCTCCTGCTCCTTGTTCCTGGTTCGTTAGCGGTGAGAGAACTCGATAAAAGCTGACAGCGCAGTTATGATGAATGCAAATGAAGGGGTGGAGGTAAATGCAAATGCTGAAAGCACAATGGAAAAGTGATTAAAAGTCATTTCAGTGTCTTTTATCTCCTGGTATTGCTCGTCCTGTGAAGGGGATTTCAAAGGCACAGACATAGAGTGGGGAGAACAAGCATTTTATACACTGACGATTTTGCAGGTTTTCCTACCTACAAAGCATGGAGAGATCTGTAATTTTTATCATAGGTACACTTCAACTGTGACAGACGGAATCTAAAACAAAAATCCACAAAAATCACATTGTATTATTTTTAAGTAATTCATTTGCATTTAATTGCATGACATAAGTATTTGATACATCAGAAAAGCAGAACTTAATATTTGGTACAGAAACATTTGTTTGCAATTACAGAGATCATACATTTCCTGTAGTTCTTGACCAAGGTTGCACACACTGCAGCAGGGATTTTGGCCCACTCCTCCATACAGACCTTCTCCAGATCCTTCAGGTTTCGGGCTGTCGCTGGGCAATACGGACTTTCAGCTCCCTCCAAAGATTTTATATTGGGTTCAGGTCTGGAGACTGGCTAGTCCACTCCAGGACCTTGAGATGCTTCTTACGGAGCCACTCCTTGGTTTCCCTGGCTGTGTGTTTCGGGTCGTTGTCATGCTGGAAGACCCAGCCACAACCCATCTTCAATGCTCTTACTGAGGGAAGGAGGTTGTTGGCCAAGATCTCACGATACATGGCCCCATCCATCCTCCCCTCAATACGGTGCAGTCGTCCTGTCCCCTTTGCAGAAAAGCATCCCCAAAGAATGATGTTTCCACCTCCATGCTTCATGGTTGGGATGGTGTTTTTGGAGTTGTACTCATCCTTCTTCTTCCTCCATACACAGCGAGTGGAGTTTAGACCAAAAAGCTCTATTTTTGTCTCATCCGACCACATGACCTTCACCCATTCCTCCTCTGGATCATCCAGATGGTCATTGGCAAACTTCACACGGGCCTGGACATGCGCTGGCTTGAGCAGGGGGACCTTGTGTGCGCTGCAGGACTTTAATCCATGACGGCGTAGTGTGTTACTAATGGTTTTCTTTGAGACTGTGGTCCCAGCTCTCTTCAGGTCATTGACCAGGTCCTGCCGTGTAGTTCTGGGCTGAGCCCTCACCTTCCTCATGATCATTGATGCCCCACGAGGTGAGATCTTGCATGGAGACCCAGGCCGAGGGTGATTGACCGTCATCTTGAACTTCTTCCATTTTCTAATAATTGCTCCAACAGTTGTTGCCTTCTCACCAAGCTGCTTGCCTATTGTCCTGTAGCCCATCCAAGCCTTGTGCAGGTCTACAATTTTTTCCCTGATGTCTTTACACAGCTCTCTGGTGTTGGTCATTGTGGAGAGGTTGGAGTCTGTTAGATTGAGTGTGTGGACAGGTGTCTTTTATACAGGTAACAAGTTCAAACAGGTGCAGTTATTACAGGTAATAAGTGGAGAACAGGAGGACTTCTTAAAGAAAAACTAACAGGTCTGTGAGAGCCTGAATTCTTACTGGTTGGTAGGTGATCAAATACTTATGTCATGCAATAAAATGCAAATTAATTACTTAAAAATCATACAATGTGATTTTCTGGATTTTTGTTTTAGAATACGTCTCTCACAGTTGAAGTGTACCTATGATAAAAAAAATTACAGACCTCTACATGCTTTGTAAGTAGGAAAGCCTGCAAAATCGGCAGTGTCTCAAATACTTGTTCTCCCCACTGTAGGTCTTGGAGCCTTTCACCAGCACTCATTTCAATGTGCCCCCCCTCCCAGAGAGGACTTAATGTAGCTAGTTTTTTAGGCTGCCCTCCATCTTCTGCCTTCTATCGTATCCCTTCCAAGTGCTGGACTTCTTAAAACTCTATATGCAAGCAGTTTGGCAAAGTTGTCGCATGTCATTGTCTCACTTAGCCCCACTCTAGTTTCATCTGAGAGAATTACTGTGATTGTGGAGGTGTAACTACAGTATACAAGTTTTCTTAGCTCTCAAGTGCGTAGTAAGTCCCATCTGAAGAGCTAGTGTCAGTTATTAGAAAAGAGCTTCTGCTGTTTGTTGGTTGGTTACAATGGTAAATTCCCTGTAACATTAACATCTGTCTATGCTTCATTGTCTGCTATAGTGATGCTCTCATCATCTTAGCATCTCTCACACACACACAGTGCTGTGAGAATTTATACATTTCTATAGAGCGAATCAGACATTGGAATATGTGCAACAGCAAAATGCCTTCCCTGGAACTCTGACTCAGAAGTCAAGGACTAATATCTCCTAAATCTGCATGAAAGTATGGAGACATTTATTTTTTTATTATGCCTAAGCTCATTTCTGAGTCAGAGGAGGGTCTGACTCAAAATGCAAGTGTTACGTTGTGTCATTTTACAATATGAATAATGGATGCAGTCTTTCTTTTGGGGTCTAAGGTGTTCTCCTTCCAGTGGGTGGGCTTTGTCTTTGCTTGTCTCACTCCACTCTCATTCCCTCTGTTTTCTTTTCATGGCTTCATGTTGTGGTTATATTTAAACCTGAAAGTACAGCTCAATGTTCCTATTGCAGTTTGTTCTGTAGAGTAGGATGGTCTTAGAAGGCAGGGTGCAGTGGGAATGAAGTGCCTCTCCTCCATGCTGTTTAGGGTTCACCTTTATATCTCTCAAATTATCGTAGGCGAACAGCCGCTAGTAAAGATGACGAGCGTATTTTCTGCCTTGTGAGTGGGAGGGGACTGGGAAAGGGTAGGTAAAAAGAGGCAAGGAGGGGAAAGTGAGAGTTGGTAAGAAATTAATCGAAGGCAGATGTTGGGAGGTTGAAGTCGCCACATTCTTGTTCTGAAAGCATGCTCAGACCAGTTGGCAAGTGTCTTCACAGACATTTTCAATCTATCCTTGTCCCAGTCTGTTATCCCAACATGTTTCAAGCTGACCACCATTGTCCCTGTTTACAAGTACTCCAAGGTAACCTGCCTAAATTACCATTGCCCTGTAGCACTAACATCTGTAGTTCTAAAGTGCTTTGAAAGGCTCGTCATGACACACATTAACACCATCATCCCAGACACCCTAGACCCACTTAAATTTGCATACCGCCCCAACAGATCCACAGATGATGCAATCTCAATTGCACTTCACACTGCCATCTACCATCTGGACAAGAGGGAACAGAACTATGTGAGAATGCTGTTCATAGACTACAGCTCAGTGTTCAACACCATAGTCCCCTCCAAGCTCATCACCAAGCTAGGGATCCTTGGACTGAACTCCTGCCTCTGCAACTGGATCCTGGACTTCCTGACGGGCTTGCCCCATGCAGTGAGGGTAGGCAATAACACCTCCTTCACACTGACCCTCAACACAGGGGGTCAGTGTGACTGCATGGCTGACTGCATGACTGCATGGCTACGCACGACTCCAACACTATCATCAAGTTTGCTGACGACATGACGATGGTAGGGCTGATCATCAGCGATGATGAGTCAGCCTACAAGAAGGAGGTCAGAGACTTAGCAGTATGGTGCCAGAACAGCAACCTCTCCCTCACTGTCAGTAAGACCAAGGAGCTGATCGTGTACTATATGAGAAAGAGGGGAGAGTACACCCTCCATATCGACAGGACTGTCGTGGAGTGGGTCGATTGCTTCAAGTTCCTTGTCGTCCACATCACTACTGACCTAACATGGTCCACATACACCCGCACAGTCGTGAAGAGGGCACGGCAGCGCCTCTTCCCCAATCAGGAGTCTGAAAAGATTTGGCATGGGCCCTTGGATCCTCAAAAGGTTCTACAGCAAGACCATCGTGAGCATCTTGATTGGCTGCATCACCACTTGGTATGGCAAATTCACCACTCTTGACCACAAAGTGCTACAGAGGGTGGTGCAGCACAGTACATCTTCAGAGGAAGACCCAAAAAATTGCCAAAGAATCCAGCCACCCAAGCCATAGACTGTTGACTGCCACCATCCGGCAAATAGTACTGTAGCATTGGCTCTCGGACCAACAGGCTCCGAGATAGCTTCTACCCCCAAGCCATAGGATTGCTAAATAGCCAGACTGACAAACAGTTAATAGCCAAACTATTTGCACTGACTTTAACTTGCACTGACCCTACGTACCTCACTAAACTATATACTGTATACAAACCATATAAAAGCTCACACACATTAAATTGACACTCAACTGCCGAGCAGTTGCCACACCAGGCAGTGATGCAACCCGTCAGGATGGTCTCAATGGGGCAGCTGTAAAACCTTTTGAGGATCTGAGGACCCATGCCAAGTCTTTTCAGTCTTCTGAGGGGAAATAGGTTTTGTCGTGCCCTCTTCAACAACTGTTTTGGTGTGCTTGGACCATGATAGTTTGTTGTTGATGTAGATGCCAAGGAACTTGAAGCTCTCAACCTGCTCCACTACAGCCCCGTAGATGAGAATGGGGGCGTGCTCAGTCCTGCTTTTCCTGTAGTCTGCAATCATCTCCTTTGTCTTGATCACGTTGAGGGAGAGGTTGTTGTCCTGGCACCACAGTTAGGTCTCTGACCTCCACCACAGTTAGGTCTCTCATCGTTGTCGGTGATCAAGCCTACAACTGTTGTGTCATCAGCAAACTTAATGATAGTGTTGGAGTCGTGCCTGGCCATGCAATCATGAGTGAACAGGGAGTACAGGAGGGGACTGAGCATGCACGCCTGAGGAGCCCCCGTGTTGAGGATCAGCGTGGTGGATGTGTTGTTACCTACCCTAACCAACCGCCCATCAGGAAGTCCAGGATCCAGTTGCAGAGGGAGGTGTTTAGTCCCAGGGTCCTTAGCTTAGTGATGAGCTTTGAGGGCACTATGTTGTTGAACTGAGCTGTAGTCAATGAATAGCATTCTCACGTAGGTGTTCCTTTTGTCCAGGTGGGAAAGGGCAGTGTGGAGTGCAATACAGATTGCATCATCTGTGGATCTGTTTGTGTGGTATGCAAATTGGTGTGGGTCTAGGGTTTCTGGGATGATGGTGTTGATGTGAGCCATGACCAGCCTTTGAAAGCATTTCATGGCTACAAACCTGAGTGCTATGTGTCGGTAGTCATTTAGGCACATTACCTTAGTGTTCTTGGGCACAGGGACTACCGTGGTCTGCTTGAAACATGTTAGTATTACAGACTCAGACATGAAGAGGTTGAAAATGTCAGTGACCACACATGCCAGTTGGTCAGCGCATGCTCAGAGTACATGTCCTGGTATTCTGTCTGGCCCTGCGGCCTTGTGAATGTTGACCTGTTTAAAGGTCTTACTCACATCGGCTGTGGAGAGCGTGATCACACAGTCGTCCAGAACAGATTATGCTTTTATGCATAGCAGTTATTCATCCCATCTGGTAGGCTTGTGTCACTGGGCAGCTCTCGGCTGTGCTTCCCATTGTAGTCTGTAATAGTTTGCAAGCCCTGCCACATCCGACGAGCATCGGAGCTGGTGTGGTACAATTCGATCTTAGTCCTGTATTGTTGCGTTGCCTGTTTGATGGTTCGTCAGAGGGCATAGCGTGATTTCTTATAAGCTTCCGGGTTAGAGTCACACTCCTTTAAAGTGGCAGCTCTACCATTTAGCTCAGTGTAGATGTTGCCTGTAATCCATGGCTTCTGGTTGGGGTATATTCGTACAGTCACTGTGGGGACTACGTCCTCAATGCACTTATTGATAAAGCCAGTGACTGATGTGGTGTACTCCTCAATGACATTGGTAGAATCCAGAAACATATTCCGGTCTGTGCTAGCAAAACAGTCCTGTAGTTTAGCATCTGCTTCATCTGACCACTTTTTTTATAGACCGAGTCACTGGTGCTTCCTGCTTTAATTTTTGCTTGTAAGCAGGAATCAGGAGGATAGAGTTATGTTCAGATTTGCCAAATGGAGGGCGATGGAGAGCTTTGTACGCTTTGTGTGTGGAGTGAATGTGGTCTAGAATTTTTTTACCTCTGGTTGCAAATATAACATGCTGATAGAAATTAGGTCAAACTGATTTAATTTTCCCTGCATTAAAGTCCCCGGCCACTAGGAGCGCCACCTCTGGATGTTTGAGTGTGGCTTTTGTGCCAACCTTGGTCTGTGGTGGTATGTAGACAGCTACAAAAAATACAGATGAAAACTCTCTAGGTAGATAGTGTGGTCTACAGCTTATCATGAGATACTATACCTCAGGCGAGCAAAACCTTGAGACATCCTTAGATATCATGCACCAGCTATTGTTTACAAATATGCATAGGCCCCCACTCCGTGTCTTACCAGAAGCTGCTCTTCTGTCCTGCCGATAGAGTGTATAACCCTCCAGCTAAATGTTCTTAATATCGCCGTTCAGCCACGACTCGGTGAAACATAAGATAATACAGTTTTTTATGTAGTTTTAATGTAGGATATCCGTGCTTTCAGTTCATCCCATCTATTTTCCAGCAATTGAACGTTAGCTAGCAGAACAGAAGGCAAGGGCAGATTAGCCACTCGTCACCTCATCTCTTTCCTCAAATTCTACATTTTTTTCCCGGCGAATCACGGGAATCTGGGCCTGGTCGGGTGTCTGTAGTATATCCCTCGCGTCCAACTCATTGAAGAAGAACCCCTCATCTAATTTGAGGTGAGTAATCCCAGTTCGGATGTCCAGAAGCACTTTTTGGTCATAAGAGACAGTAGCAGCAACATTATGTACAAAACAAGTTACAAACATAGCAATAGAACTAACAAAATAGCATGTTTGGTTAAGGCAGCCTTCCCCTCCCTTC
This sequence comes from Oncorhynchus tshawytscha, assembly GCF_018296145.1. Classification (NCBI taxonomy): domain Eukaryota; kingdom Metazoa; phylum Chordata; class Actinopteri; order Salmoniformes; family Salmonidae; genus Oncorhynchus; species Oncorhynchus tshawytscha. The sequence continues at coordinate 38,944,448 of NC_056435.1, read as the reverse complement.
CATTTCACAGTAAAGTCTACACCAGTTGTATTCGGAGCTTGTGACAAATAATATTTTATTTGATATGATTTGATCTGTGGGCACCTGTACATTGTTCACCATTGTTGTTGCTACCAGGTGGAACTGGTTCTGAAGTAATCACAAATGATTACATGATCAGCAAAGGATCATCTAGTGGCCTACATAGATCCACCTCCATCACATCAGGGCTCTTCAAAAACATTGTGCAGAAAGTGGTACCACTTAGATATGTATTTTCTGGTGGGGGGTTTCCTTTACTATGGGCATTGGTTTATTTCTGAATTGTTGTATTTAATTGCTTACTTGAGATTACTGTTTTTCTAAATTCTTGAAAGAAATTACTCAGGAATAATAATAATCATAATAATTTGTCTCTGAATATACTGGTGCATATTCATTTCTGGATAAGCACCCAGCTTAATTTGATTATATACACCATGTTTTAATTTAACCAGGCAAGTCAGTTAAAGAACAAATTCTTATTTACAATGACTGCCAAAGAACAGTGGGGTTAACTGCCTTGTAGAACAACAGATAATTAACTTGTCAGCTTGGGGATTTGACCTAGTGACCTTTCAGTTACTGTCCCAATGCGCTAACCACTATGCTACCTGCCACCCAGTAAATCTATGGTTACAAATGCATGATTTATTAACAAGCCTGAGTAATGTGCACATATCCAGTTTAAATATTAATTGGAAGATTAATGTATGTTTCCAACTCCTCAATAATAACTTTATACAAAGGTTACATTTTAGCACCAATTGCCACTTACAGGGAGGAGATACAGTATGTTACTCAAATTAGATCATATGGACACTTGGAGTCAGAACGCCCTACAGTCTGATAAGTAGCTTATCACCATCAATGACAGAGAGCTGTTATAGATATTATTGAGTCCAATTTTACACAGGAGGTTCATTTGTCAAGAAGGTAATTTGTCTGTGATTATGAGCAAGCCACAAAGGACAACACCTCTAACAATTTATTGGGAGACTGAAACAAATGAGAGGCCATGCATACATTAAGACTGATTACTTTGGGACCCCTTAGCACATGATAAAAAATGTACAAATCCATTAAATAGTTATCACTAAATTACTTTCTGTGGAAAAGAGCCAAGAATGACCTCGGTGACCTTCTCCTTTTGTCCTTTCTCCCTCGAACCCTGGAGATGTGGACTTGAGACCTGCACGCTGAGTAAAAAGGGATGTTGGGAGTATGCCTTGTTCAAACACTGTCTACAGAGCACTAAATCCCTTAATTAGCAGGCCTGGGAGAGCAGTCCCCAGGGAGCTCTGTTAAACGTGGTCCTGCTCCACACACTCTCCAATCCCATTTGCAGTTTTTTTTAAGACTTCAGGGTAATGGTGCTTGAGGGTGTGCAGAGGAAGCGGTAGGAGGGAGAGGGGGGCTTGGACAGTTAGTGGTATAAACCGTTCTGTAGAGTTGACTGAGAAGGGAAAATAAACAGTTTTCCACTTTGTTATATTTCTTTAGAGTTGATAGATGTAGGAGAAGGGGCTGTATCTTTGAAGGCTCTGACCTTGTCGTAGTCAATAAGTTCTGAGCAGAGTTTTACCATACACACTTTCAAATGTAGTGGTTGATAAGATTAATATCCTGGATTTGAGGGCCTTTGTCCTTTTGATTCTCTTCCCAGATGTCCTCTCAAACACACTTTGCCTTTGTATTTAATGCCGTGATAAATATTGCTACTGAGGCTGTAGCAGTCGGGATGCAAAGGCACAAAGTTAAGCAGCATGTGCAAAGCACTAGAATGTGAGGCAGAGAAAAGGCAGAAATGTTCAATATTATTTGTGTTTAACAGCATTGAGGCCTGGTCTCTCTGGCTGGTCTATCCAGTTGCGCTCAGGTTTTATTTATTTTTTGACAAACCTCAGCTGTCAAAGACATTCAAATCAAATCAAATCAAATTTATTTATATAGCCCTTCGTACATCAGCTGATATCTCAAAGTGCTGTACAGAAACCCAGCCTAAAACCCCAAACAGCAAGCAATGCAGGTGTAGAAGCACGGTGGCTAGGAAAAACTCCCTAGAAAGGCCAAAACCTAGGAAGAAACCTAGAGAGGAACCAGGCTATGTGGGGTGGCCAGTCCTCTTCTGGCTGTGCCGGGTGGAGATTATAACAGAACATGGCCAAGATGTTCAAATGTTCATAAATGACCAGCATGGTCAAATAATAATAAGGCAGAACAGTTGAAACTGGAGCAGCAGCACAGTCAGGTGGAAGTTGAAACTGGAGCAGCAGCATGGCCAGGTGGACTGGGGACAGCAAGGAGTCATCATGTCAGGTAGTCCTGGGGCATGGTCCTAGGGCTCAGGTCAGTTGAAACTGGAACAGCAGCATGGCCAGGTGGACTGGGGACAGCAAGGAGTCATCATGTCAGGTAGTCCTGGAGCTCAGGTCCTAGGGCTCGGGTCCTCCGAGAGAGAGAAAGAAAGAGAGAAGGAGAGAATTAGAGAACGCACACTTAGATTCACACAGGACACCGAATAGGACAGGAGAAGTACTCCAGATATAACAAACTGACCCCAGCCCCCCGACACATAAACTACTGCAGCATAAATACTGGAGGCTGAGACAGGAGGGGTCAGGAGGGGTCAGGAGACACTGTGGCCCCATCCGAGGTCACCCCCGGACAGGGCCAAACAGGAAGGATATAACCCCACCTAACCCCACATTGACATCCTCTTCAAAGTGTAAATATTACTCTGCCCTGGATTTCTTACACAACAAGGGGATATTGTTTTTTAATATGAAATTAGTTGGTCACTGTTCACATGTCTAGAAAACTTAGCTGCTATGGCTTTTTCGCTTACCACATTTTACAAGTCTTTTTACATACAGTAGATTTTCTACCATGCAGTAGAAAATCTGGTTTCAATATGGAAATGGAATGAAGATGAAGAGGAATTGTGAAATGCAGAAAGAGGAATAAAAACAATTGAGAACTGATTAGATAAATGTATGGCTACTGTACATTTAATGTTAGGCTCTACTGTTAGCCCTGGCCATCTGCACCTGTGATGCCTCTAACAGCTAATCATGCTCCTGTTTGAGACCGGCCTCTGTTAGACAGCTAATGGAGTTGTCTAATATTCATTTCCAGCCATATGTCCTGCATCAATAAGCAATTAAGAGGTGTGGAAATGAAAGGCACTCTGTCCAGCAGACATTTCTCCCCTTTGTTTTAATCAATTAATCGCTTTGGCATCTTTGTTTGAAACCCCCAAATGGATTTAGACGTAAAAGTGACACATGAAACATCTCTATTCCCAGGCCAGCACTACTGATGTGGGATCTTATCAATTGAGAGATTCATGGAGGAACTCCCACTGGGCTCTCTTTTAACCCTCTCCCCTGGTTTCACACACTGTTTCTATTTCCTATAAAGGCTCAGAGAAGTCAAACGGACCAGAACAGTGCTACTGCCGCATTCTGCTTCCTTTATGCCGGGTGTGAAGGGAAATTCACAGGAAGTGTTTCATGTGATAATATAGCAGACAGAATATCTAATGCCACCACGAGAATGCAGCAACTGGGAAAGCATTAAACATTCAGAGTAGCAAGGAAATGCAGATGTCTTAGACTTAGACATCCTCCTCAACTGATGTTGTCACTGTGACAGCCATCTGAATTTACATAGTGATTCATCCATTTATTCAACTCAACCCCTTTTCACATGCCTGGTCATCCACTTCTATATCCGCCTTGATTGATTTGTTATTGATTTACACATTCAGTGAAATGTTGCTATCTTAGGAACTTGCATTCAAAAAAGCATCACCAGTATATTGTAATATGTATCACATGTTAAGCATCTCATTTGATGTGGGGTTTATGATCTTTTTTTCCTCAGCTTAACTCCCATTGGTCCACTCTGCTGTGAAGTTGTGCTCACATGTTTTACTTTTGCAGTGACAAGCTTGTAGGTTTCCCCTAAGACAGCCAGACGATAGACTGCTGATACTGTATGATATGCATGAGCTCCGCTCCACATCTTCAACCAGCCCCATTGGACCACAGGATCCCCTGTGTTCAGGTGATCCTGAACACAGCATAGGGCCCTAGCCAACAGCCCTGCTTTATGACACAAACAATACTGAGCACACAGTGTCAATGTATTTAGCTGTCATGTGTTGTTGCCTAACCTGTCCTTTTCTCTTTCCACAGCACCTCCAAACAACATCTCAGTTTCGGCAGAGAACTGTCCAGCTCCATTCAGCCGGTACCAGGCCCAGAACTTCACACTGCTGTGCACTGCAAAGGGAGGCAAACCTGCACCTTCAGTGAGTCACATTTAGGCACTTGAACATGCTATACAGTGCACATACAGTGCAGTATATATAGGGACAGACACACATATGACTTGAAGCCAATACACTGTTAACAATAATAATAATAATTCTGAAAGGTTCCAGTCATGTGTACCCCACCGCATTGAGCCATGACCACAGTCACGGTTGAAGCATACAGTATGAGGAAAAGTAGTTTTAGAGGGGGATGTTTGAAGAGATACATTTCTATGGAAGTTTGACTTGTGAATCATAATTAATACAAATACACCAGGCAATGTAATCACTATAGAGATGATTTAAAAAATATCAACCAGAGACATATGTGTAGTCCGAGTTAGGATCATTAATCTTATCACAAAGTGAATCATTAATAATGATTGGACCAGGAATTGCCATTAGACATCGTAATGGCCCCCAATGCTATTCCCTCAACTTTTTGAGATGGCAGACAGGGTAGTAGAGATAGCTGAATCCTCATGCTCCTCTGTCTTCTAGCATATGAGCTGCTTGAGTGAAGCCACTCGCTGTTCGTCCCTACTGGTCCATTAATCATGGTCCACGGGTGTATCATAATGTATTCCAGATCCATCTCACAGCTTATCTCCTGCAATTATGAACCCAGTGAGAGGTGAATACAAGGTGAACATTATTTCCGTCTCTCAGGTACTGACTGACTGGTTATATAAAGCCACACGAGTACATTCAATGGTCTTCCTAGCACTCTGGTGTAAGGATCCCACAGTCATTACACTCTTGCGCTGCTGGACTTCTCTACCAACATTGTTGGAGGAAATGAGATAGATCTGAAAGGCCATCTCTCCAAATATGCCTGTACTCTGTTCATTAGACTCCCTGAGTAGCCCTGGTAATAGGGAGAATCAACTCATGCAATCGGTTAGAAATTTGGTTTCAGAGATGGTGATGACTCATCAAATCACTGATGCTTCTACGGACTTGGTCAGACTGTAATCTTCTGTCTAAATACATATAGAAGGTAGTATAAAGAGTAAATGCTGACCATGCATGGCCATTATTTGCTCTTCCTGCTCTGGAGCAAATATCAAATATAAAATAAAATTGTATTGGTCAAATACACATGGTTAGCAGATGTTACTGTGAGTGTAGCGAAAGGCTTATGGTTCTAGATCCGAAAGTGCAGCAGTATCTAACAGGAAATATCTAATAATTCCACAACAAAAAACCTAATTATCTAACAATTTCCACAACTGGTCCACAACTATGTCCTGGTCTCTCCCCTGGTTTCACACACTGTGGAAACTTGGTGAACAGTCCGTGGCTCGAGTGGTTGTTGTCCTGGATTATCTTTTTAGCCTTTCTGTGACATCGGGTGCTGTAGGTGTCCTGGAGGATAGGTAGTTTGCCCCCGGTGATGCTTTGTGCAGACAGCACCACCCTCTGGAGAGCCCTGCGGTTGTGGGCGGTGCAGTTGCCGTACCAGGCGGTGATATAGCCCTACAGAATGCTCTCAATTGTGCACCTGTAAAAGTTAGTGAGGGTTTTCGGGGGCAAGCCACATTTTTCAGCCTCCTGAGGTTGAAGAGGCGCTGTTGCGCCTTCTTCACTACACTGTCTGTGTGCGTGGACCATTTCAGTTGGTCGGTGATATGTACACCGAGAACTTAAATCTTTCCACCTTCTCCGCTGCTGTCACGTCGATGTGAGAATGGGGGTGCTCACTTTACAGTTTCCCGAAGTCCACGATCATCTCTTTTGTTTTGCTGACATTGAGTGAGAAGTTATTTTCCTGACACCACACTCGGAGGGCCCTCACCTCCTCCCTGTAGGCTGTCTTGTCATTGTTGGTAATCAAGCCTACCAATATTGTGTCGTCTGCAAGCTTGATGATTGAGTTGGAGGCGTACATGGCAACGCAGTCGTGGGTGAACAGGGAGTACAGGAGGGGGCTGAGCACGCACCCTTGTGGGGCCCCAGTGTTGAGGATCAGCGGAGTGGGCATGTTTCCTACCTTCACCACCTGGGGGCGGCAAGTCAGGAAGTCCAGGACCCAGTTGCAACGAATTGGATCGAGAGCCAGGGTCTCAAGCTTATTGATGAGTTTGGAGGGTACTATGATGTTGAATGCTGAGCTGTAGTCAATGAACAGCATTCTTAAGTAGGTATTCCTCTTGTACAGATGGGATGGAGCAGTGTGCAGTGTGATGGCGATTGCATCGTCTGTGGACCTATTGGGGCGGTAAGCAAATTGAAGGGGGTCTAGGGTGACATGTAGGCTGGAGGTGATACCATATGATCCTTGACTTGTCTCTCAAAACACTTCATGATGACAGAGGTGAGTGCTACGGGGTGATAGTCATTTAGTTCAGTTACCTAGCTTTCTTGGGAACAGGAACAATGGTGGCCATCTTGAAGCATGTGGGGACAGCAGACTGGGATAGGGATTATTTGAATATGTCCGTAAACACACCAGCCAGCTGGTCTGCGCGTGCTCTGAGGAAGCGGCTAGGGATGCCGTCTGGGCCGGCAGCCTTGCGAAGGGTAACACGTTTAAATGTTTTACTCACATCGGCCACGGAGGAGAGCCCACAGTCTTTGGTAGTGGGCCTCTTTGGTGGCACTGTATTGTCATCAAAGCGCGCAAAAAGTTCCTCTTTCCAGTGTCTGTACTCTTTTGCCATCTTAACATTTTATTTTTATTGGCCAGTCTGAGATATGGCTTTTTCTTTGCAACTCTGCCTAGAAGGCCAGCATCCCAGAGTCGCCTCTTCACTGTTGATATTGATGTTTTGCGGGTACTATTTAATGAAGCTGCCAGTTGAGGACTTGTGAGGCGTCTGTTTCTCAAACTAGACACTCTAATGTACTTGTCCTCTTGCTCAGTCCCACTCCTATTTCTATTCTGGTTAGAGCCAGTTTGCGCTGTGAAGGGAGTAGCACACAGCATTGTGATGCTCCAGATACTCAACTTGTTTAAAGAAGGCCAGTTTTATTGCTTCTTTAATCAGGACAATAGTTTTCAGCTGTGCTAACAATAATTGCAAAAGGGTTTTCTAATGATCAATCAGCCTTTTAAGATGATAAACTTGGATTAGCTAACACCACGTGCCATTGGAACACAGGAGTGATGGTTGCTGATAATGGGCCTCTGTACGCCTATGTAAATATTCCATAAAATATCTGTTGTTTCCAGCTACAACAGTAATTTTCAACACTAACAATGTCTGCACTGTATTTCTGATCAAATTGATGTTATTTTAGTGGACAAAAAAAGGGGTTTTCGTTGAAAAACAAGGACATTTCTAAGTGACCACAAACGTTTGAACGGTAGTCTCGTGTTTGAGCCGTTGAATTCCGACTCCACTTTGTCTCTGTACTGACACTTTGCTTGTTTGATTGCCTTACGGAGGGAATAACTACACTGTTTGTATTCGCCCATATTTCCAGTAGCTTTGCCATCATTAAATGCGTACGTCCTTTCAGTTTTACAATATGCTAATCATTATAGAAGGCTATTAGATTATTCACAGAGATTGATGCGATTGGGCTTGTTAATGCACTTTATGCCCTAACATATCCCACTAAAACCTACCGAGGTCATTTTTACCATTCATATCTACAGTTGAAGTCGGAAGTTTACATACACCTTAGCCAAGTACATTTAAATTCAGTTTTTCATCATTCCTGACGCTTAATCCTGATCAAATTTCCCTGTCTTAGGTCAGTTAGGATCACCACTTTATTTTAAGAATGTGAAATGTCAGAATAATAGTAGAGAGAATGATTTATTTCAGCTTTTATTTCTTTCATCACATTCACAGTGGGTCATAAGTTTACATACACTCAATTTGTATTTGGTAGCATTGCCTTTAAATTATTTAACTTGGGTCAAACATTTCGGGTAGACTTCCACAAGCTTCCTACAATAAGTTGGGTGAATTTTGGCCCATTCAGAACTGGCCCAGACAGAACTGGTGTAACTGAGTCTGGTTCGTAGGCCTCCTTGCTTGCACACACTTTTTCAGTTCTGCCCACAAATGTTCTATAGGATTGAGGTCAGGGCATTGTGATGGCAATACCTTGACTTTCTTGTCCTTAAGCCATTTTGCCACAACGTCTGTACAGATGAACATGGTACCTTCAGGCGTTTGTAAATTGCTCCCAAGGATGAACCAGACTTCTGAAGGTCTATAAAAAAATTCTGAGGTCTTGGCTGATTTCATTTGATTTTCCCATGATGTCAAGCAAAGAGGCACTGATTTTGAAGGTAGGCCTTGAAATACATCCACAGGTACACCTCCAATTGACTCAAATTATGTCAATTAGCCTATCAGAAGCTTCTAAAGTCATAACATCGTTTTCTGGAATTTTCCAAGCTGTTTGAAGGCACAGTCAACTTAGTGTATGTAAATTTCTGACCCACTGGAATTGTGATACAGTGAATTATGAGTGAAATAATCTGTCTGTAAACAATTGTTGGAAAAATTACTTGTGGCATGCACAAAGTAGATGTCCTAACCGACTTTCCAAAACTATAGTTTGTTAACCTCTAGTGACACCCCATCCCGGGTCCGGGAGCGTAATCATCGACTGACACTAATTAGCATAACGCAACGGACATAAATATTACTAGAAAATATTCCTATTCATGAAAATCACATGTGAAATATATTGAGACACAGCTTAGCCTTTTGTTAATCACCCTGTCAACTCAGATTTTCAAAATATGCTTTACAGCCAAAGCAAGACAAGCATTTGTGTAAGTTTATCGATAGCCTAGCATAGCATTATGCCCAGCTAGCAGCAGGTAACTTGGTCACGAAAATCAGAAAAGCAATCCAATTAAATAGTTTACCTTTGATGAGCTTCGGATGTTTTCACTCACGAGACTCCCAGTTAGATAGCCAATGTTCCTTTTTTCCAAAAATATTATTTTTGCAGGCGAAATGGCTCCGTTTGTTCTTCACGTTTGGCTGAGAAATCGACCGGAAAATCCGGCCACGAAAACGGCAAAAAATATTCCAAATTAGCTCCATAATATCACCAGAAACATGGCAAACGTTGTTAATAATCAATCCACAAGGTGTTTTTCAAATATCTATTTGATAATATATCCACCGGGACAATTGTTTTTTCAGTAGGACCGAATGGAAAAATGGCTACCTCTGTATTTTACTCGAGAATCACTCTGAGAGCCATCAGGTGACCACTTAACACAATGTAGCCGCTTACGGGTATTCTTCAATATAAATGCGTAAAACTACGTCACAATGCTGTAGACACCTTGGGGAATACATAGAAAAAGTAATCTGGTTGATAGCCCATTCACTGCTCAATAGGGATGCAGTGAAATGCAGAGCTTTCAAAACATGAGGCACTTCCGGATTGGATTTTTCTCAGGCTTTCGCCTGCAACATCGGTTCTGTTATACTCACAGACAATATTTTTACAGTTTTGGAAACTTTAGAGTGTTTTCTATCCTAAGCTGTCAATTATATGCATATTCTAGCATCTTGTCCTGACAAAATATCCTGTTTACTTTGGAACGTTATTCTTCCAAAAATGAAAATACTGCCCCCTAGTCACAAGAGGTTTTAACAAGAAATTTGTGGAGTGGTTGAACAATGAGTTTTAATGACTCCAACCTAAGGGTATGTAAACTTCCGATTTCATCTGTATGTATCATTCAACCGATTCAATAAATAACCTTTGAACATTTGTTTAACTGTTAGGCTGTGGGAAATTAGACAAGAAACCTGCCTTTTTATACTGAGTATTATTTAATCCCATCTCTTTAAAAATAAATCATCACTAAACCAGCCCAAGCATAGATCAGGGACTCAATACAAAAGCACTCAGAGCTTCAAGCATTAAGAGGAGGCAAGTAACATTCATGTTACGTTTTTCACGATGAAGATTGAGAGGTATGAGTGGGCAGAGAGTGCTATGAGGAGGAAACTGGTTGACCAGGAGAGTCGTCTCCAAGGAAATGTAACCATTTCAGTCAAAGCAACTGTGCTTGAAGTACTGTATGAATAATTTGTCTGTGTTTGTAACATAGCTAAGCTATGATTCTAAGTAGTGGCGAATAATTGTGTTGACTCCAGAAGAAGTTGTAATGCCTCTGTGGAGAGTTAATCACCCTGCCAGAATTGCCCAGTGCTGTAGGACTAAATCAAACCCCAGTAAACATATTTTGACAGTGTTCAGAGATAGATTTTATAACAGGAGTGTCTCTCGACTCCTCAATCCTGCACATTTCTCTTTTTAATCTCCTTGAAGATCTAGTGCTGTGGTCCAGTGGATGAAAGCATTGATAATAATAAAAGTCAAATAAGAAGAAATCACCAGCATAGTATTTCCAATGTTTGCAACTTTTTTTGTGCATATTAGAAACTAACCAGAGGAAAACACAGGGATCTCACATGATACTGTCCAGTACCTTTTAGGGCACATGTGTAGATAAAGAGAGTAATGGTACATTTTTGTACCCAACATTTTGAATATGAAGGTACAATAATCACACTCTCAAAAATGGGGTAAGGTGTGAAGCTACATTTCTGTTTCCAAGGGTACAAATGTATTTTGTGTACCCTCAGTACCCACCATAAGGTACAATGACACATGTTTTGCCACAGACAAGAAACTAACGGCTTTGTCACTGAGGTGGTACCCTTTGTACCATAATCATTATCATATTTCCTAGAATGCTCTACTGCACATAGATTTTTTTTACAATTGTTTTTAATATCTGCGTTTTGACATGTACATTGATTGATTGATTAATCTTATGCTACACAAAGATAAACAACATACATTTTTCTAAACTAATCCAATCAGTTAGTTAGATTTTATGCACCCATTACTGAAATGGTTGTTCCAGTTTAAATGGTTTAAGTAGTCTCCTCACAATGTTCCTAATCCCCATTATGAATGAGGGTTGCAGGTGAATCAAAATTCCAACTGTTGGATATCCTATAATGTAACTTGCAAGTAGAGTTGCAAAATCCTGGTAACTTTCGCAAATTTCCCACGTTTTCCAGAAATCCCTTTTGGAAGATTCCTGAAAATGGGAGGGAATAAGCAGGAAATCCATCAACAAGGATTTCTTGAAAATCTAGGTATCTTGGGAAAGATCCGGGTATCTTGCAACCCTACATGTATGCCTGATGTGCCTGAAATTGAATGAATTCAACAACTCTACAATTCACTCAAAGGCAAGGCACACTGGGAAACTATATTGGAGGCATGGCTTAGTGTGGCTTTTTGTGTTGTACCTGTTTAAGTGGTCTATGGTGGAGGTACATTTTGTCACTTACTAGGAACATCCCACTGGGCACACGCTGGTTGAATCAGCGTTGTTTCCATCTCATGTTGAACCAACGTGGAATAGATGTTGAATTGACATCTGCGCCCAGTGGGATATGGCTTTGTCACTGTGGGGGTTCCCCAGTTCCTACCTCAGATACGAACTGGGGGAAATGATGTTCCTATAACTAAAGGTACAAAGGATGACCTTACAGTATACAAACCAAGTGACAAGCAGTTGTTCTCCTTTAAGAACAAATCTAAACCTATTTTTCTGCCTTTCTGCCTTTTGATGACACTAATTTTCTCTTTGTCAGTGCTGTTGCCTGGCATCTTAATACAAAACTAGCTGTTGTCTGGTCTATTTTCTGTCATGTTCTGTGTTTATACAAACACCATTTAACTGGTCAACAGTTTTGGTTAGCCTACATCCTTTCACATTGCAGCTTATGTGCTCAGCCGCCATTTGTTTCTAGGCAGGAGTTTTTTTTAGGTTGAGGCCAGTGGTGTAGTGGAGGGTAAATGCAAGTTTACCCATAATTTGCAGAAAACTTAGTGTATTTTTTCACTGCAACTAAAGATCATTTTACCCACATATTTTTGTACCACTACATCACTGGTTGAGACAAAATGTAACATGTAAGCGTAATCAATGGCTGTATACAAAGAGCTGTGCACTGACTGTGCATTCCTTTCTTTCACCAGTTATTCACCAGAATCCTTCATTTGTCTGCTTGTAGCTTATTATACAAGGAACAAGCGTGTTGTTGTTGTCACTAGGTACTGTAGAAGGTGCATCATCTTCCGTTTTAGATACTTTTAACAAGCTATTCACATAATAGTAATAGTTCTCATGACATCCATTACAGTATCCTCAGAGCACAAGTAACCATTGATTGAAAACGGGAAGGATAATGACAGCTAAATAATGAGAGGTGATTAAGCTTCTTTCTCTTTCACTGTCTCACTCTCTCATGTGCTCTCTCTCTGTCTCTCGCTTTTTTACTCTCTCTCTCTCTCGCGCCCCTTCTAACAGCACAATGATTCATTGTGGCAACATTAAGGTATATTTGGGCCATTGAGTGAAGAGAAAGGGTTATTGTTACTAGGGTTGCAAAGGGAGGGTATATTACTGGAAACCTTCAATGTTTGCCAGTAAATGACCAGAATTTGGGTATTTCTCAAGGATTGTATGTAATCTATAACAATACATCTAGTGGCCCTTTTGGGTAGTTATTATTTTTACAGGTGTCTGTAATTCTATCTTTTTATTTAACTAGGCAAGTCAGTTAAGAACAAATTCTCATTTACCATGACAGCCTACCCCAGCCAAACCCTAAAGTGCGCCATCCTACGGGACTCCAAACACAGCCAGTTGTGATACAGCCCAGGATCGAACCAGGGTCTGTAGTGATGCCTTTAGCACTGAGATGCAGTGCCTTAGACTGCTGCGCCACTTCGGAGCTCTTTCTGGCCCTCTTTGCGGTTTCATCACATGCAAAATATATGAAATAGTTAAATAAGATGATTTTCAAATAAAAAATAGAATGACAGAGCTGTAAAACAATATCCTAAATATAAAGCATCAACTTAGTGAATACCATTGGTATTTAATATGAGGGTTTCAACATTAAATATATATATGTTTTTTTTAACATTTGTATTTATTTTAGTATGTCATGATGTATTTGTTGTAAATGTTTTGGCATCAAACTGGTAGCAGTTGTGAAAAAAGTCAAATGTTAGACCATATGGTTCAAGAGAAAATAGACAGACTTCATGGCCAATCTACAGACACTCATGGCCAATATGGACACAGATATACAAAATTAATACTATATTTTTATATTCATTATTATTTTATTTTATTTAAGTTATTCAAGTATAAATTACCAAAGTTATGATAGATTGCCATAGATTGTCTGTTAATTACCAAAATTACTGAAGATTCCAGTAACTTTGGTAAGGTACCGGTAGCTTTGCAGCGCTAATTGTTATGTTTCAAATGAGCTTTGGAGTCGAGGTGTTAGGGCCAGGGGGTTAAGGCTGGCACTATCTGAAGTGCAGGTGCTTTTCATCAATGTCTATTCACAGGCAGAATGCAGAGCCTACCTCATGCCGCATGCACCAGCTTAATTTTGCCACCACCAATGCATTGCGCTTTGGCGGGCGTTCAGAATGACTTCCTTGTTTGTTTGTCGAAGCTCTCTTGAATCCGACTGAAGCAGGTGGCGTGTGCTCTGACTCCATTGTCTGAAGCATTTGGGGATGTAGAACAGAGGCGTGATTGATAATCACTTAATTCCACTGTGAAGGGCCATGCATAAAGACCATTGAAAACCACAAACAGCTTCTCATTACAGCACAGCTACCACTGCCCACTGTCTAAATTACAGCCAGCAGCAAGACTCATATGCTGACCCCCCAAATAATTGCCTGCTCAAGACATCTCTATAACAATGGGGTTTTCATTGCCTTGAGCATGCTGATTAGGCCTAACCTAAAGTAAGTGAAAACTGGACGGTTAGGTATTTTAGGTAGGTGGATCAGTTTGACTTGTGAATATGAAGATATCTTCTACCTCTTCTACCTAAGGTGTATTTACAAATTTAAAGCAACGTTAGAGTGATCAGTGTATTTCTTTCATAATGTGACCGAGGATTTCATAAAAGGGAATCCATGAAATGTAACAAAAGGTATTTTTCCCACCACTAAGTAGTAATCCATTCTCCATTGTAAGCTATGTGTATAGTAAACCAATAAAATACAGAATAATTCCTATTCAATCATTGAAACTATTTTTAAAGCCTTCTATCTCCCAGAGAGTACCGTCTATCACGCATATGCAGTACCTGTGTGTGAATTATTGAGCCACTTCAAGATAACATAAGCAAGAATATAAAATAATAATTGGATTGTATATACATGTGTAATGATGCTCTCTCACTGGCACCTGAGGTTCATATGATGCAAACCTTCCAGGCCTAACACAAGGTATCCTCACTCTTACTGTCTTGGAGAACATGCAGGGAAACTAAGGCGTGCCAATGATTCCTTTGGTACAAAACAACCTTGAGAGCAACAGTTTTCTCTGTCAAAATGTATAGTATTTTAATTAAAGAAAGCATAAATAAACTGAATGTACAGTAGTATTAACCTTGGAGATCACTACACTTAGTTTTTACAGCATTGGTTGAGTCCTTGTGACTTACAATGGGTACAGTACTCACTTCATTGTTTGGGAAAGTAGGAGAGATAGTGCCCCACACTGGTCAGGAGTAGATACATAAGATGGGCCTGCATCAAATGTGCCATTGCTTCTGCAAATCTTGATCATATTTCCCCTCTCTGAATAGGAATGACATATCATAGAGCTTGTCTTTGTTGTATGTTCTGGATCAAAACAGTGGTGATTTATAGATTCAGAACTTTTTTAAATGTCAATGTAGCCAGCCATTCCATCACCAGTGACATAATTAAATGCTTACAACCCACACAATTTTTTCCCAAGAGCAAACAAGCACAAGTTCATTACATTATCCTTTTTCTCCACGTTTTTTTACCAAATTGGTTTTCTACAGTACCCAAACAAAATGATTTTTTATTGTGCAGGTAGGTAGTACAGAAGGTAATGGTGGGAGTAAGGTCAATGATTAGCTGATACTCTAGAGTTGTGAAAGTTGTTAAACGGAGTCAGTTTAGGAGGCGTTGAGGTCAGTACATACCAGAACCTACAGTGCTCTTAATCTCCCTTGATGTTTCAGGTATAGGCCTACACAGTGCAGTCAACACAGCACTGATTAGTTCATTTATATTCAAGGCTCTGTATTTGTATTTGTGTTACTACTGTACAATATACACTGTAGTACTACTGTATTATCTTGTTACTTACATGGATACTGTACATGCATTGTTGTGCTACACAAGGAGATATAGTACACCATATGGAGGAGTCGGTTTAATCCCTTGATCATTGTTTAACCAATGGCTGTGGACTGTCTATGATGTGCTGTAGGTGAAAGCCTATAAACCTGGAAGTGTTGTGTTCATGTTAGGAAGAGTGTTGGTTGTCTGTTTCCTCCCTATTGTTCACATGGAGCCATACAGAGTCAATCCCCAGGAGCATGGCCTTACGTCACAGTTGTTTACACAAATTACTGCTATTTACACAGCAGAGTGAAAAGCCCCTTAGGTGGCATCAAATCAAAGCATGCCTCAACAATCCCCTTTAACAGAAAATCCAAACATTGGCGCAAAATGTATTATATAGGGTAACGATACTTTGATCTCGTGCAAATTGGTTCCAAATGTCCAAAGGTCCCGTAACTGACTGCGGATTACATTTTTCTCTTCAAATAAAGAAAAGTGAAAATAAAAAATCACGGTATGAGTAGGGAGCTTCACAACTACCGATGCCAAGGGCAGTAGCTCTGCATCCTGATTTTAAAGCTAATATCTGGAGGTTATGTGTTAAAATAGGAGCTTGAATATCCTGTCAAGAGATTAACCAGCCGGAGATCATTATATCCTCATAATGATGTAAGGAAACTTCTGTAATATCATTGAAAATCCCTGCTGAACACCAGCACCGAGCAAACATCTGACATCTCCTCTTCACCAGCTCACTGGTGACTGAATAACCACATACCATTATCACAACTGGTTGTAATAAGTTGTAATAAGACAATTGGAAAGGATATACTGTAATTCAACCCAAATCTCTCCTCTCTTTATGCTTTTTTGTTTGTCTCTCGATCTCTCCCCCTCTCTCCTCGGTCTCTCTCTCTCAGGTGTACTTTAAGCGGGATGGAGAGTTGATAGAGGTGATATCCTACATCCACCCCTCAGCCGAGGACGGCGGTGGCTCAGCAGGGGTGCGTGGTGCCAGGCCACTCCTCAGCAGAGACCTAGATGACACCAAGCTGCAGAGGTCCCTCTCCCTGTTGGACCCCGAGGGCCGGCCAGCCCGCATGTTCACCGAGAGCCCTGAGCGTCGTTGGACCCCGGGCCAGCACACCCAGGGTCGGCAGCAGAAGGAGCAGCCCAGCCCTGCCACGGAGATCATTCCAGAGACAGTTGTGAGCCGGGAGTTCCCTCGCTGGGTCCAGAGCACTGACCCAATCTACTACTTCAGTCACACCCACATCTCCCAGAGTGATGGCTCTGTGCTGGTGCAGGCCAGACTCACCTGGACCCTTAACCCCCAGCTGGACAATGACGCCATGTTCAGCTGTGAGGTCAAGCACCCAGCACTCTCCATGCCCATGCAGACAGAGGTCACACTGGGTGAGTACAACAGAAATATCCTTCCCCTAACCCACTCCTCTCTCCTTGTTTCCCCATCGCCGTACTCAATCTCTGAGCTTCCTTATGTATCCCTCGCGAATCTACTCAGAACAACACTGATTTCCATTTGATGCTTAATTGTGTAGTGACTGACAAGGCAATTAATCGAGCTGTCTGTAGCTAAATTGAGTTAACTCACAACCGTTATTGAAGAAGTCAACCTGAATTAAGGAAGTCAAATGAGAATTTATACACAATCAGCCACGTGATGTCCTGTATTGGAGGAGGTTCATGGATGAGGCGATGCAGTGCTGATATGATAAACAGAAACATTAAGTTCACTGAGAAAAGAGTAAATGGTAGAGGGCGGAGTGTGGTGCAGTAAGGAGAAGCTGCTGCTGCTCGTACAGGTACAAGTTACACGCTGTGTGCACACTTAATTTCCTCAGAGCGCCAGCTTTCATCTCCTTCACACCTTTAGAGGGGCCTTCTCCTCCTGCTAGTGTCCCTTTCTCACCGTGGTGTGGCTCTAACCGCTCACACTTTAACTGTGTGAAGCTTTTGGAGTTTTTCTGTTAGGACAACAACAACAGCGGAGCTAGAAAAACACTCAACCAACACAGAAGGACCAGTGTTTAGGGTCTATAAAGGATTTACCAATCATGGCTAACAAGTGCCTATGTGTCAGCACAGAGCTAGCTCACTGTTTAAGGGCCTGCATACTGCAAATAATACACGTTCAATCTGTTTATAATTCTACCCTTGTATATTAAAGTAACTTCCCAGTGAAAATCTCACTTTTAAAAGTTCATATTCTGTTAACTCATCCAAATAGTTTTATTGACTCGTCCCATACTCATATTTGTGGCCAAAGCATAAATTGTAGAAGGAAAAAAAACACAGACCATTTAAAAATGCTTGCTATTTCCTCGTAGAACATGATGTCATCTCCTTGTGGAGGATGAGCTGGCAAATCAGCAGTTTAGAGAAGGATGATCTGGTCAATTAGAGGTCTATTTGCATGATTATTTTTAATGACCGGTATACGCCCACACCATTCTGTTGTTGGGATACGCCCACACAATTCCAACACAAAAAAGCTGCTTTTTAACATACTTAATTGCCATATTTTGGAAGGAAAACTATTTCATAAGGATATACTGATATTATCTGTCTTCTCAAGACAGATTGCTGATTTTAACAGCCTCCTCTTTACTGTTGTTACATGTTGATGGTAAAAAATATTCTGGACCCAGAGGGGTGTAGGCCCAGAGAAAGCCTTGCTAACTGTCAATGGCTTTCATATTTTGACAAGGTTTTTCTATGCTGTGATTCAAGCCATTAATTTACCAGTAGCTTTGTTCTTTAAAGGGATGAAAACAGCTTCTGCAGACATTCCTCCTCACCACCCTGAGAGTCGAGAACAGAAAATGTGCATTTGTTGATTTTAATTGGAGTACACTTAAAATTCAAAGCATTCATAAACCTGCTTGAAGCAGATTGAACCTGGGGTAGTATGAGTGAGAGCTGCTGTTGTTATAGAGTAGTAATAATAGCCAGTACATGTGTTCATATACTGTAGTAAATATCACGTATGGTTAGAATTATGTCACCACTTGAAAACGTTATCTCTAATATACGTCTATCCTGGTTGGATGTAATAATCTAAAACTGGACACATTTGAAGTATTTCCCCCAGACGGGCCAGAACCTATCTTTTGATTATACAGTTTAATCCAGCTAATTGCTCCTGGGACCTGTCATTCACTCCTGTCCCTTGGCCCTGGCTTTCAGAGCTGTGTTTGGTGAGGAAATGAAAAGCCGGCCCTCTGGGCACTGACGTCAATTCAACGTCTATTCCACGTTTGTTCAATATAATTTCATAGACATTACGTGGAAAGAACGTTGATTCAACCAGTGTGTGCTCAGAGGGAAGTTTTTGCACTGTCCATAAGTAATACATCTTTCACTGATTTAATATCAAGTCAAAGCTTATTGGTCACATACACAGATTTGAAGATACTATCGCAGATGCAGAAAAATGTTTGTTTCAAGCTCCAACAATGTGGTAATACCAAGCAATAATAAAAATGTAAAAAACAATACACACAGAAATATGTATTAATTAGTTAATTAACAAATATCAGAACGAGCAATGCCAGAGACCTGAATATAAATATATATATGCATATAATGGTGTGTAAAGACAGTATGGACAGTATATGAATAGAAAATCTGTGTACAGTGGTAGTGCTATAGGATGAACCATGATTGGAATACAGTATATATTAAGCGGGTAAAACAGTATGTAAACATTATTAAAGTGACCAGTGTTCAATTACTATTTACATAGGGCAGCAGTCTCTAAGGTGCAGGGTAGATTACCAATTGATAGCCGGCTATAACAGTGACTAAGGTTCAGGGCAGGGTACTGGGCGGAGGCCGGCTAGTTGTGAGTGTTTGTTGTCCTGAAAATACAGTAGAAGCCGTCTCTCGTTCCCAGCCTTGATGCACCTGTACTGTCTCCAGCCTTCAGCCTTTATGATCTTATTCTTGTCCTTCCCCCTACACTGGCTGCTGTAGATGTCCTGGAAGGTAGTCAGTGTGCCCCCGGTGATGCGTTGGGCTGACCGCACCCCCTTCTGGAGAGCCCTGCGGTTGCAGACTGTGCAATTTCCATACCAGGCGGTGATACCCTCAATTGTGCATCTGTAAAAGTTTGTGATGGTCTTAGGGACCAAGCTTCATTTTTTTCAGTCTCCTGAGGTTGAAGAGTCGGTGGTGCGCATTCTTCAACACGCTGTCTGTGTGAAGGGACCATTTCAGCTATTTTCCTGGCACCGCTACACCAGGGCCATCACCTCCTCACTGTAGGCTGTTTTGTCGTTGTTGGTAATCAGGCCTACCACTCTTGTGTTGTCAGCCAACTTGATAATTGAGTTGGAGACATGGGGGGCAACCAGACATGGGTGAACAGGGAGTACAGGAAGGAGGTGAGCATGTACACCTGTGGGCCCCATGTGCTGAGGATCAGCGTGGCGGAGAGTTGTTGCCTACCTTCACCACTTGGGGCAACCCATTATATAGGAAGTCAACAGGACAATGTAGGGTAAGTAACCAGTTAAAGTGGCACAGGAAGGGGTTCAGACCCAGGGCCTTGAGCTCAGTGATGAGCTTGGAGGGAATATGGTGTTGAAGGCTGAGCTGTAGTCGATGAACAGGATTCTTACATAGGTATTTCTCATGTGCAGGTGGGATAGAGCAGTGTGCAATGGTGATTATGTCTTCCATGGATCTGTTGGGGAGATATGCAAATTGTAGTTTGTTTAGGGTGTTGGCTAAGATGGAAGTGATAGTCGTTCCCTAGCCTCGCAAAGCACCTTATGATGACCAAAGTCAGTGCTACGGGGCTATAGTCATTTAGTTAAGTTACTTTCACTATCTTGGGTACAGGAACAACGGTGGACATCTTGAAGCAAGTGGGTACAAAAGACTGGGATATTGAAAGATTGAATATGTCTGTAATTAGGCTGGGGTGGTGTCCAGATGATCATATTGTCATATTGGTCTTCTCTCATCCCGGGATTTACGGTATTATCGGCTAGCACACAAGGTGGTGCTAAAAACATAAGAAAATCCCATTGGGCCTCAATTCCCATAATGCTAACAAAATTAGCACAAACCAATGGCAAATCACATAGACGCTGTTAGCTAAATGCTAATGAGCGAAAATTAACAAACTAATTGCAAAGACAAGCAAATACAGCTCATAAAGTAATACAAGCATAGCTAATAGCTACCGATTGCCATTTTCGTTGAGTGTGGACATTTTCAAGCGAAAGGGAACTAGAGAAATTGTGCAAATTAACAAAGTTGTGATGGATGCTTTTCTGAAGGAAAGGAGCAGAGGGGAAAAGCTAGTAGGAAGAAATGACAACTGTACAGATAACTCATCCAGAGCTCTTTGACTTCTGGCAGTAATCCATTAGTGAATTGCATACAAGTAACTTGTCACCTCATGTGCGCCGCACAACAGAAATTCGCCGATAGATACAGAACGACATGGACTCACCATCTCCCGCTTTCTCCCATTGTGCTATAACAAACAAACACGTGACTTGCTCAACTGTTCTGGGGAACTACGGTAAGCTTTATAATGTAGTGCATTGCACAAGTTGACTACAGGTATTTACTTATGAAGTAGCTACTAATATTCTAATTTATAGAAAATCTTTGAAGAAATAGTTTTGACTGTATTGAAAAACCATCCCGTGTTTTTTTCCAAATACCCCGGTATACGGTATATACTGTATACCGCTCAAGCATATCCATGAACACTCCATCCAGCTGGTCTACAAATGCTTTTAAGATAAGGCTTGGGTTAACATGCTTAAATGACTTACTCACATCTGACACGGAAAATGAGAGCACACAGTCCTAGTGACCGTCGGGGGACCGCGTTGACGGCTCTGTGTTGTTTTTCTCAAAGTGGGCGAAGGTGTTTAGCTCATCCGGGAGCGAGGCATCAGTGTGGCTGGCTTTCCATTTATAATCCGTAAATGTCTGGAGTCCTTGTCACATACAGTACCAGTCAAAAGTTTGGACACACCTACTCATTCAAGGATTTTTCTTTATTTTTAATATTGTCTACATTGTAGAATGATAGTGAAGAAAAAAACGATTAAATAACACATATGGAGTCATGTAGTAACCAAAAAAGTGTTGAATAAAGTAGCCACCCTTTGCCTTGTTGACAGCTTTGCACACTCCTGGCCTTCTCTTAACTAGCTTCATGAGGTAGTCACCTGGAATGCATTTCAATTAACAGGTGTGCTTTTTTTAAAGTTAATATGTGGAAAGTGAATTTCTTTCCTTTTTAATGTGTTTGAGCCAATCGGGGGTGTGACAATGAAGGGGTGGTATACAGAAGAAAACCTGATTTGGTAAAACACTAAGTCAATATTATGGCAAGAACAGCTCAAATATGCAAAGAGAAACGACAGTCCAACATTACTTTAAGACATGAAGGTCAGTCAATACGGATAATGTCAAGCACTGTTGCAGTCGCAATAACTATCAAGCTCTATGATGAAACTGGCTCTCATGAGGGCTGCCACAGGAAAGGACTACCCAGAGTTACCTCTGCTGCAGAGGATACATTCATTGGAGTTAAATGCACCTCAGATTGCAGCCCAAATAAATGCTTCACAGAGTTCAAGTAACATACACATCTCAACATCAACTGTTCAGAGGAGACCGCATGATTAAAAAAAAAGATATTTTTATTTTTATTTAACTAGGCAAGTCAGTAAAGAACAAATTATTATTTTCAATGCCGGCCTAGGAGCAGTGGGTTAACTGCCTTGTTCAGAGGCAGAACGACAGATTTTTACCTTGTCAGCTCAGGGATTCAATCTTGCAACCTTTCGGTTACTAGTCCAACGCTCTAACCACTAGGCTACATGTCACCCTGAATCAGGCCTTCATGGTCGAATTTCTGCAAAGAAACCACTACTAAAGGCCCCCAATAAGAAGAAGAGACTTGCTTTGGCCAAGAAATACGAGCAATGTACATTAGACCGGTGGAGATCTGTCCTTTGGTCTGATGAGTTCAAGTTTGTGTCAAATTTGTGTCTTTGTGTGAAGCAGAGTAGGTGAATGGATGATCTCTGCATGTGTGATTCCCCCCATGAAGCGTGGAGGAGGAGGTGTGATGGTGTGTGGGTGATTTGCTGATGACGCTGTCTGTGATTTATTTAGATTTCAAGGCATACTTAACCAGCATGGCTACAACAGCATTCTGCATCCCATCTGGTTTGCGCTTAGTGGGACTATCATTTGTTTTCAACAGAACAATGACCCAAAACACACCTCCAGGCTGTGTAAGGGATATTTGACCAAGAAGGAGAGTGATGGAATGCTGCATCAGATGACCTGGCCTCCACAGTCACCCAAACTCTCCCCAATTGAGATGGTTTGAGATGAGTTGGACTGCTGAGTGAAGGAAAAGCAGACAAAAAGTTCTCAGCATATGTGGGAACTCCTTCAAGACGGTTGGAAAATAATTCCTCATGAAGTGTTTTGAGAGAATGCCAATAGTGTGCAAAGCTTTCATCAAGACAAAGGGTGGCTACTTTGAAGAATCGAAATATAAAATATATTTTGACTTGTTTAACACTTTTTGGGTTCCTACATTATTCTGTATGTGTTATTTCATAGTTGTCTTCACTATTATTCTACAATGTAGAAAATATTAAAAAATAAAGAAAAACCCTGGAATGAGTAGGTGTGTCCAAACTTTTGACGGGTTCTGTAATTCTCAAGTCTAAGCCGTTGTAATGTGACTCCACTTTGTCCTTGTACTGTCGTTTTGCCTCTTTGATTGTTTTACTGAGTTTGTCGCTGGTCTGTTTGTCTGTTTGTACACATCCATGCTCCCAGTTACATGTCTATGGTTAAAAGCGCTTTCATTTTTGCGGAAATGCTGCCATTTATCCACAGTTTTTGGTTTGGTTCTAATCGTCACAGTGTGAACAACATACTCTATGCACTTCCTGATGAACTCCGTCACCAAATCAGTTTATATGTCGATCTTGTTATCAGAGGCTGACCTGGAACATTTTCCCATTCCGCGTGATTAAAACAATCTTGACCCATAGATCCCGATTGGTCAGCACAGTCCCCCAAAACATTCTTGTATGTTCTTGAATAGACTTTGAGGTACCTTTGCTCCGGTTTGGTGGGTGTGGCGAGGTGTGGCTTGAAGCAATGAATGATGTAAAGGGCAGTGACCATGCTGACAGCGTTCCCCAACCTGTAACCCAAAGCCTTCTTGTTTTTCAACTGGTCGTTCATCACAGCACTCTTTCCATTCAATTGAACGTTCCAGAACATAAAAATTTACTGAACGCAGCCCTGTTTAAGTTTCTTCCTATAGGTGGGGAGGACCAGAGTGGAGGCGTGATCTGATTTGCCAAAGGGAGGGTGGGGAGGGCCTTATGTAACGCTCACGGAAGTGAGCGTAGCAATGATCCAGGGTCCTTGTTGTGCATGTAGCACAGGAGATATCTTGATAGAATTTCTGTAAGTGTTTTCCTAAGATTTTCTTTATTAAAGTCCCCAGATACAATAAGTGTGGCCTCAGGATATGCAGTTCACAGTTCAGTGTAAGCTTGTAAGTATACACGGCAATGACGATGATCAAAGACAATTCTCTCAGGAGGTAATGCATATGTTGATGAGGTATTCCAGATCGGGAGAACAAAAGGATTTGAGTTCATGTACGTTACCACAATCACACCATGAGTTGATAATCATGAAACAAACCCCTCCACCTTTCTTTTGCCTGGAGAGTTCTTTCTTCCTGTCGATCCGCATAACGGATGGAGAACCTCACTGGCTGAATGGACAGGAACAATTTATACGTAAAAAGCCATGATTCCGTAAAACAGAGTATGTTACAGTCCTTGATGTCTTTCTGGAAGGAGATCCTCGCCCTGAACTCATCTACTTTATTGTCCAGGGACCGAACATTAGCGAATGATGTACTTGAAAGCAGTGGATGGTATGCACACCGAATGAGACAGAGCGACATTCTGGCAACTGACCAAAGTTGTATTACATGTCATGAAAATTAACAAGCTGCTCTGTGCTCGCCTTACAAATTGATTTGGGATGGGGCCTTGGGAGCTTCTCGAAATGGGCCACACCTCTATGAGTTTCTTGCCTGGGTCTCACCATTCGCCTCAGTTCCAGAATTCATTAACTCAGTGCATCTGAATAATTAAAAGGACTGTACTCCTTTTATTTGCATGATCTATTATTCAGCAGCATGAAAAGACTGGAGGAATTATCATTTCATATACGATGCTGAAATATGATCCATGCCTGCATCCATCAGTCATTTCCTCCCCAGACCATGATAATCACAGAGCAGATGTTCTATTTCAGGAGGGCTGGTGTACAGTTTGAGAGTGTCTGTCTGTGTGTTGATGTTTGTGGTGCGTGTGCGTGCATGCATGCATCTGTGCGTGCGTGTGTCTCTATGTTCACCTGTGTCTCATCTCCATATTTATCACACTCTCATCTTGGTATTGTAAGGAGTCCAGTGCAGGCTGCGGGTTGGATGTGTGAGATGAATGATAGTGTTGGATTGAGGATGACGCAATGATCCCACAGTCACCCCTTTTCAATTGTTTGTTATGTCTTTGCTCTCTCTCCCACACAGTGAAACCACTCTATATTTAAGCAATAAGACACAAGGGAGTGTGGTATATGGCCAATATACCACAGCTAAGGGCTGTTCTAAGGCACAACGCATCACGGAGTCGATTCCGCAATGCATTGTGCCTTAGAACAGCCCTTAGCTGTAGTATATTGGCCTTATACCACAAACCCCGGGTTACCAGCTTAATTAGAAAAATAATACATGCTTTGTCATACCAGTGGCATACTGTCTAATATACCACGACTGTCAGCCAATCAGCATTCAGTGTTCGAACCACCCAGTTTATAAATGTGTACATTCATCAATCTGACTCTATTATTATGTGAATAAATGCAACAAATCCTGTGCGAATCCTTGCATCACCGACTCAGTATGACTATAATGAACATGTGTCTATCTTGCACCTTTGTGCAATTATTAAGAGGCTAGATACAAATAGCTAATCCTGGCAACCAGTGTTCTAGCATTAATTTATTGAGTCAAGTAGATCAGGGATGTCAAGGTGGAACCCAAGCATATGCTATGTGTAGTGTAAATAACAACTACCTATAGACCTACTAAATTATGACTGTAAAAGTCAATCAAATAATCACTCTGTAATATTAGCATATTTACTCAATTCAACTAATTGGATGTATTAGTCATGAAATAATTAACACTCAAACAATTACAGTGTACATGAAATACATTATGCATTACAGAATAACAGAGTAAATAACTATCAACTAAATAAGATTTAACGTGGTTACACATGTCTTCAATTCAGAATAATCTCTAAGAGAAAGAAATGTGTGTCTGATACACACACGAGCTTGCTAACAAGTCCTCAAAGTATGAGTGAATTCACTGCCCTTTTAACCAAATTCAAGCAGTGGATCCCAACCTGAATTAAGATTTATTGGCAGTTTCCTAGTGAAAATAAAAGGCAGGAGCAACACATCCAGATTATAATCTAATAAACAAAATTGGAATGTTATGAACAGACAACAGGAATGTGCCTGATAACCAGTCAACCCAAAATACATCAACCAGAAAACATACAATGCAATGAGACATCAAAATTGTGTAGCTCTTCACAAGCTCTTGAAACAAACTAAACACGACAATTTAATTCACACAGTAACATTAATTCCGCCAATTCAAGTTTTCAGCAGTCGTCACACCTTTCCTGGCATTAGTGACCCCAGGACTTCCGTGGGAATGTCTAGTCCTGGATATTGCCACAGCAAAGGTATGGCTCTCTCCTGTGAGATGCAAATATACAACTAGCCATCCGGACAATGCCAAATTGAATCAACACGCCAGGCTAGTTACTAGACACCTCTTCGTCACTGGCCTTCATCATCGTTCACATTTGTTCACTCTTTCTATTTTTATCAACTACAATAATCCCCCGTTTGGAACCTTTGAGTTGTGAAATAACAGCATTGAACCAGTGTTATAG
The DNA here is from genome assembly GCF_018296145.1 of Oncorhynchus tshawytscha. Lineage (NCBI taxonomy): Eukaryota > Metazoa > Chordata > Actinopteri > Salmoniformes > Salmonidae > Oncorhynchus > Oncorhynchus tshawytscha. The sequence continues at coordinate 38,917,862 of NC_056435.1, read as the reverse complement.
TTAGCACAAGCAGGCTCGCCAAGACGCATGCGTGATACACCAAGTACCAGGTGTATGTGTATTTGGCCAAGGCAGTGGAGGCACTCAAGAAGATGGTCGCCCCCAGCTTGGCTTGCATGAACTGCTCATCCATGGCAGTTACAGTCCTGGAGCTCTCCTCATAGAAGCTATAGTCCCACCAGGGTGGAATGTCAGTCTTTAGAGGTACCCTGCATAGAATGCTCAGCTGTCCCATTGTGGAATCCTCCATCACCTCCATCAGAAGGTGTGGGTTAGCTGGACAAGTCAGGCCCATCATCGGAGTCAGTTTGCAAATTCGATGAATCCCCACTCTTTGTGAAAGCCTTGGAAAGCATTCCAAATAGCAATACAGTGAAAGTACACACTTCAACTTGCCAACATTCTACAATGTATGAGAAATACAGTTTACGCAGTAAATGTCTCATGACAAGAGTTGTGAATAAAGTTTCCCTATCATTAATATAGAAAATAGCCAACAAAATGATCCCATCAACTATCTGACCCAAACGGACGACGAGTTAATGGACACAAGTTCTAAATGGACAAAAGGAAACAAGTAAAAAACAAGCACAACAAAAAACCCTACCATCCAGCATCATTGCAAATAAAAATTCAAACAACATACGGTGACGAACAATTATTTCTCCCCCCCCTTCAAGAGGGATGAGTTTGGAACAAATGAGAACACTCTAAAACAATCCTTATAGTGTTGAGCAAATAGTAACATACATTTTGTAAATTCAACTTTTCATTAGTCGCCACGCCTCTCCTGGCATCAGTGACCCCAGTACTTCCGTGCTAATGTTTCGTCCTGGACATTGCCACGGCGAAGGTGTGGCTCCCTCCTGTGAGTTACAGCCATCCATACGGATAATGCCAAATTGAATCAACACACCAAGCTAGTCGCATCTTTATCACTGGCTTTTATAATCATTCACATTTCTTCCATCACTATTTTTCAACTACAACTCAACCAGACAATGCTGCAGGTTCTCTGTCTATTTCTGAGTTATCGACAGTCATCCAAATCTGTAGAGTCAGAAGCTAGGCCTGCTGATGTTTGGCTGAATCACAAAGCACACCTGATGCAGAGAGCGCTGTTGTTTACTAAGAGCACTGTGTGTCCACTGACCCATCCCACAGTGCTAACAGTTCCAGGCTGACCAGTGAGGAGGTTGGGTTGCTGGTCAACATCTTGGGAGAGTAGGGCTTATTTCCCTGTGAGGCCAATGCCCTCCCAGGTGCCGCAGTATGTCAGTCACATTGCATGCTGTTCTAATCAAAGGTGATGACGTTGGACGCCAACTGTCGTTGTTGGAGTGGGTCCCAGAAATTAGCCATCATCCTCTCAACGGTGCCAGCAAGCACTGTGACGCCATGACACCAGTATTGAAAATACCTTTCAGACGGGAAGTGGGAGGTGGGAGGTGGGAAGCAGACAGTGTAGCAATCACACTCCCCAGGTAACTGGACAAGTGACATCTTCATCATGGACTTGAGACCACTTATAGTGTAATACTGTAATTTTGATGTGTATGATGAGCTTGATTCAATGTCAAATCTTTAATTTAGGGCTGATAATTGATATGTCTACTTTAGGCCTAACTCAATGCAAGAGCTGGACTATAGTTTCCCCAGTTCTGTCCAGTTCTTCAGATAATTGTTTTTCTACATTTAGGTAGCCTGACTTAGATCCATTTCATTTCAACATAGTAACTGTAGGGAGTCTTTGTTGTCATTGAGTTATGTATTGACAAGCTTCTCTCTTGTCTTGCATCTATCTCACCACTCTGTGCTCTACGCGGTAACGCCACAATCTAATTCACATCTCTGGAAGATAGTAACAGAAGTAGAAGGAAGGAGATCATGTTATCTAAAAGGGTCACCTGACTTGATATACTGTACATTGAACAAAAATATAAATGTAACATGCAACCATTTCAATGATTTTACTGAGTTACAGTTCATATAAGGAAAGCAGTCAATTGAAATAAATTAATTAGCCACTATTTTATGGATTTCTCATGACCGGGAATACAGATGTGCATCTGTTGGTCACAGATAACTTTAAAAAATGTAGGGGTGTGGATCAGAAAACCAGTCAGTATTTGGTGTGACGACCATGCTCATCTCCTTTGCATAGAGTTGATCAGGCTGTTGATTGTAGCCTGTGGAGTGTTGTCCCACTCCTCTTCAATGGCTGTGCGAAGTTCCAGAAACTGGAACACACGTTGATCCAGAGCATCCCAAACATGCTCAATGGGTGAAATGTCTGAGTATGCAGGCCAGAACTGGGAAATTTTCAGCTTCCAGGAATTGTGTACAGATCCTTGCGCATTACCATGCTGAAACATGAGGTGATGACTGCGGATGAATGGCACGACAATGGGTCTCTGTGCATTCAAATTGCCTTTGATAAAATGCAATTGCGTTCGTTGTCTGTAGCTGATGCCTGCACATACCATAACCCAACTGCCACCATAGGGAATTATGTTCACAACGTTGACTTCAGAAAACCACTTGCCCAGACAATGCCATACACACTGTCTGCCATCGGCCCATTACAGTTGAAACTGGGATTCATCTGTGAAGAGCACTTCAGTGAGCATTTGCCCACTGAAGTCAGTTACAATGCCGAAATGCAGTCAGGTCAAGACCCTGTTGAGGACAACAAACAAGCAGATTAGTTTCCCTGAGACAGTTTCTGACAGTTTGTGCAGAAATTCTTTGGTCGTGCAAACCCACAGTTCCATCAGGTCTCAGACGATCCCGCAGGTGAAGAAGCCAGATGTGGAGGTCCTGGGCTGGCGTTGTTACATGTGGTCTGCGGTTGTGAGGCCAGTTGGACGTACTGCCAAATTCTCTAAAATGACGTTGGAAGCGACTTATGGTAGAGAAATTAACATTAACATTTAATCCCTGCAGTCAGCATGCCAATTGCACTCAAAATGTGAGACATCTGTGGCATTGTGTTGTGTGACAAAACTGCACATTTTAGAGTGGCATTTTATTTTTCCCAGCACAAGGTATCTTGGCAAAGGAGAAATGCTCATAAACAGGGATGTAAATAAATTTGTGCCAAAAAATTTAGAGAAATAAAGCTTTTTGTTCATTTTTCTGGGATCCTTTATTTCAGCTCATGAAACATGGGACCAACACTTTACATATTGCGTTTATATTTTTGTTCAGATATTTTCAAATGTGATGGAAGATCTCCTAATCCATTAGCCAGATGCAGGGTAAGAATCAGTGTCTGCCCAAGAAAAGGCATGCTTCATTAGTTCCAGCCGACGCTTTGTGACGTGATTTATGGGTGGAATTTAGGTCATTTATCTGTTTATTTATTTATTTATTTTAGTTTCGCTCATCAATTGAAACAAGCACATTGTGATTTATATTGAGAAGAGTGAATTTGATTCATTGTAAGGTTCCTGAATAACTAGATGTTGGTGTGCATATCTGACCTATTTAGGATTCCCCTCGTCCAACCAAATCTCATTACTTCTATTTGGTTCATTGTCTAACATAAGGGATCAGAAAGCGTGCTATATGGTTATCTAGATGAAAATTGTCAGTCAACTGAAGCGAAGCAGAACCAGTTTATGCAGGCCCAATTTAAGCCCCTACGACTACCACATCACCACGGAATTACAATTTGTCCTCCTGCTACAATGCTGTATAGTACATCACTAAGGTTGCATAGTTTAATCTTAAATGGATGACACACAATCTTAAAGCTGCAATATGTACATTTTTGGGAGACCTGATCAAATTCACATAGAAATGCGAGGTATAGATCTTACTGAAAGCAAGTCTAAGAAGCGGTAGATATGTTCTATGTACGCTATTTCTATGCTTCCCGTTCTTAAGTTTTGTTTTTTAGTCTTTTACTTTCAGTTTTGTACTCCAGCTTCAAACAGCTGAAAATACAACATCTTTGGTTATTGAACAGATATTTCACAGCGGTTTAGATTGTACAATGAGTCTCTACAAGTGTTTCCCAATCTCGGTCCTGGATACCCCAAGGGGTGCACATTTAGTTTTTTTCCCTAGCACTACACATCTGACTCAAATCATCAAAGCTTGATTATTTCTGCATATTGCACCTTTAAATCATGTGCAAATCATTCAATGTCTTCATTCAATCTCTGCTCTATACATAATCCATATAGGCCCCTCTGAAAGTGAACAATATGAAAGCTTCCCTGTCCCTTCTCCTGAAACTCCCATTGTTTCAATAGGAACCTAATGGATACCATCTGGGGGCTCCGTCTGTGCTAAGACAAGGGAATTAGTTCTCTCGCTGCCACCACACTCCTACTGGTGCGCTCCCATTCTCCTCCAGTAATGACTGTCTATCCAATTTAGTCCCCTCTCTCTCCAAGGGAGAATAAATCTGCAGTGGCCCTAGCTGTGGATGAAAGGACATGGAGGTCCCGAGGAAATTGTATTCGTCTCGCTCTGCTCTTCTTCCCTCCAAACAAAATAGGTACCTCCTGTATTTACTTGACATGCCACTGGGTTGACACTTCTTTTCTCTTTTCTTTCTCTTTCTCTCTCTCTCTCCCAGCGGCTCCTAAGGGCCCCAAGCTTTTGATGACCCCCACCAGGGCAAAGGTAGGGGATACGGTGCGCATCACCGTGCAAGGATTCCAGGTAGGCGCTGGGGTTCCTGGGGTAAGTGCATGGGGGTTTATGAAACCGGAGGGCCATGTTCAGTTTGGGATAGGACGGGACAGGGGAGATGTGCAGTTAAGCCTGTCAAGTTTTCTGATATAGTGGCCATTCTTACAGGGTGAGAGATACCATACGTCTTCTCGGTATAAGGCTAGCATACTGTTTCTTGTTTGAAAAAAATCATAAGTGCACTATTGGAAAAAGTGACTTGTTAGAATTTTGGGGGAATTGTTTTATCTTTTCACATGTATTTTTTCCATGTGGGGTTCTGACTATGCCTCAAGGCAATAAACTATTTCAATGAAAAATAAATAACCCATTCCAAATCTGTTTGTTTATGGATAGCTCCAATTCTCTGATGTTTTCTTTTCTTTTCTTAAGTCTATCTCCTTAAGGCATGCATCTCAAGCTAGCTGTTAGAGGATTGCTCAGCAGAGCAGAGTTTGGGTTTGTACCCGCTAGAGCATTCCAGTCAGGAGATTGTCCTTGTGTAACTATCATCCTCTGCCCCCAAAAATGATATGTTTCCAGTAGTAGCTGATCCCCATCTCAGTGACAGGAATAGGGATGCCACAGTGTTGGCGCTGCCTGCTAGAGCCAAACAGGTGGAGAGTACAAGGCAAATTCTGATAGGCCATGCTAATGGACCAGCACACCAATCACCTTTGTTACTTTTCATTCACTGCTTCATGAATTTCTGGGCATGATAGCGCTGTGTGCTTTTATAAAGTGTTTGTTTTTCATTGCTTTATTCTGGTTTGCTACTTTCAATCTAATAACGGCACTTATTCGGTGCCTTGGGTTTAGTGTAGCAGTTTAGAGTCTGGGCAGATGTATACGACTATCTCCACCCACTAATGTCATATTATTTGAAGATCTCCTTTGAATAGTGTTAAGAATGGTCACTATAAACAGGCTTGACTGGGACATACAGCCAATTTGGCCCTTCGGAAACAAACATTCGTGCATGGAGATTCATCCCAAAGAAAATCTCCCTTATCCTTCACTGGACCAAGGCTCTAGGGTTTCACTAGTAGATAAGATTTAGTGCTAAGACATATACCTCTCTTGTCTTCTCATTGTGTGATAAAAAAGATATCAGTATCCCCTACGGTTTATAATATCAGAATTATACATAATCACACAGGGTGGGCTTTTAGTTTTCTTTCCACTTGATATGCTTTGTCCCCACTCTGTATTAATCCATATGAAGATAAGAAAGGCCCTGGTGCTTTTATTGGAGCTGTCTTTTCATTTAGGCTCTGTAATGCCGTTGGGGATATGTGATAGGACCTTTCATGTTTTTTGTCTTGATAGAACCTTATGCCATGACTGCCCCTGATCAACAAACTACTTTCACTTCTGTCACCATGTGAATTCTTTGGTTTCAGAACTCTTATCAGGGCAGTCATTTTTAAAGGTTACACAAGTCACACTAGCTTAGTCAGAATGATGACACACCGGCTCCTTAAAGGCATACATTCAGTTCATTAAAGCATTTCTACAGTATGGGTCACACAGTGACAAGAGTCAAGTCGTGGTATTTTCTTTAAGACCCTGTGCAGTCAAAAACGTAATTTATCTGTGTTTATATACATTTTCAATTGTGAAATGATATTAATGTCCTTGTAGTGTGCGAGTTGTTTGAAAAGACTACCTGAAATGTCAGCCTGTTTTGGTGGGATGGAGTTTTGGCCTGCCTGGTGACGTCACAAGGCGGCAAATTAGTTAATAGACCAATAAGAAAGAGAGTTTCAAACCTATGCCTATAAAAGCTAGTTTTCAGTTTTCCACTCCCCACTCAGACCACTTTCAAACAGTCCTAGCTAAATTCTTGCTTGAGAAACTGCTCTTGCTAATAAGCAATTTTTTGATTGTTTTTGACCATTTTCATTAAAAATAATCACAATAATATACTTCATTGTTACGCTGAAATGATTTGATATTGAGATAAAAACGGTTGCATTGGGCCTTTATTAAAAGGGCTGGGAGGTCACATTTCAAAATGGTAAAAGAAAATCTAGTCAGATTATCAATAGTTTATCTCAATGGAATTTCATTCTGTTGCATCACACTTCAGGAATAGACATCTATCTTGTTCTGGCCTTTCGCTCAAGATGTATGACAGCAACATACTTGGCCCTCGGCCCTGCAGTATAAACTAGATGAAACTGGGTTCCCTAGCTGGATTCACATAAACAGAAGAAACACCTGTCCTTCTTTGACAATGTGTGAAGTGATCATAATTCCTGATGGTGTGTTGTTCCCTTTGAATAACATTTGAGCGCCACAACCCCTCGTTGCACTTTACTACTAAACGCCCTCTCCTCCCCTATTGACATGTTCTCCAGCTGTTTTGATTTGAATAACATGTCTGTATCCAGCAGATGGCAGAAAAGACATCCAGAGGAGTACAGCAGAAAGGCTTCTTCCCTCAGAGGGAGAATTATATGACATTTTGAAAAGGGGAATATTTTGAAACTGGGAAATTTCTTGAGAGGCATGAGCATCTGAAAACATTTGCAAATGTAAATCAAATCATATTTTATTTGTCACATGCTTCGTAGGTGTAGACTAACAGTGAAATGCTTACTTAGGGGTCCTTTTCCCAACAATGCAGAGCAAAAGATAAAGATTAAAAAATAAAGATATATATATTTTTTTTTAATGGTAACAGAGAAATAAATACATAGTAAATAACGAATAACAATAAGGAGTAAAAATAACAAGGCTAAATACAGGGAGTACCAGTACTGAGTCGATGTGCAGGGGAATGAGGTAATTGAGGTAGCTACTGTATGTACATATAGTAGTAGTAAGTGACTAGGCAACAGGATAGATAATAGGCAGCAGTAGCGTATGTGGTGATTTCAAAAGTGTGTTTGTGTGAGTGTGTGTGGCGTCAGTATGTAGTGTTGATTATTAATTCATACTGCTAATGTACCATTGCATTAGGGAATTGAGCTTGTATTATTCATGTAGCCTTTGCTCTTAATCTCTTGACTGGGACTTAAACTTTTTCCCCTCTTGTCCAACCCTCCCTCACACACACTTGTGGTGGTCTGTTAATAGAATGAGGTGTTCCCTGAGCCCCTCTTCACCTGGACCCGGGTCGGGGGCCGCCTGCTTGACGGGAGTGCTGAGCGGGATGGGAAGGAGCTGATTCTGGAGCGAGTGCCAGCCGAACTCAACGGCTCCATGTACCGCTGCACGGCCCAGAATCCTCTGGGCTCCACGGACACGCACACCCGCCTCATCGTCTTTGGTATGTGTCCAAACTCGTTACCATATTCTGTCATCCTAGAGGGCATTGCAGAGAATCACAAATGTAGTACTTGTTCTTGTTCATGGTATGTTTTATTCCCACTAGTCAAAGGAATATCCTCATTCAAATTTCAAACACCATTAAAATTGTGTTTCAACTGTTAATATTATGCATCCACATACTCTGAAGTATTAAGCAATGCATTTATGTAAAAAATATATATTTATGTGCCCATTTTTAGATATGAATTATCAATGCGAACTAAGTGCATGAGTAATAAGTGATTGTATCACTAAATGACTCAGCAATGCCTCTAGTACAAAGGCTGATTTATGCAAGTGAGTAATGCCCCTCATGTGGGTGAGTAGAAATCCAACAGCCATGGGAATCCCACAAGCAGCATGTAATGTACCCATTCTCTCCAACACTGACTACTAATAATCACATGAAAGGCCCATAATAGAATAAATGATCTTTGTTGTTGACAGTGTCATCTCTTTGTTCAACGACCCACCTTGAGCAAGCTAGATCAGTCTTTTCATGATGTGCTGCTATTTATCGCAGTTCCAAAGTCCTGAGTTTGCTTAAGTTGATGTGGGAGTTGGCTTGCTTGCTGACTCTATTACTGCTGTATGTCCTGCTGCCCTGGTGTGTTTGCCCTTGGGCCCTGTGGAATGACAGCTTCCTGCGTGAGAACTTGATCAGAGGCCTGTCAATCATGGCTGCTCTGTTTTAATCAAAACCGCTGCAACGAGGATGAAGGTCTTCTCCCCTGTATTATATATTATCTACTCTCGTGTTAGAGATAACTGCCATGCAAGAGTTGGAATTGATATATATATATATATATATATATATATATATATATATATATATATATATATATATATATATATATATATATACGTTCAGGGCTAGTTTCCAGGGTTAACATATGCACAGGACATGTGTGTAGCTGCCGCAGGACAATCAGAGGGTAAATCAGCTCAGGTCCATTCAGCAGAGAAGGCCATTCCACACAGTAATCTGCCTGCACTGCCATTAAGAAATTCTCTGTCCATCGTTTGATAAATCCGCACCCGGACATCCTCCAGTGAGCAATGTTTAAAAAATATGGTAGTGAAACTGTCACTTTGGGGAGGTGTTACCTTTGGGAGCGTTTTGGTAGAAAGATCACTAATGCCTATTTAACACCCTGATGCTACTTGCAGAATGTTGGCTGTCTGTGTGTCTATGTCTCTGTCCTAGTATAGATGGCTTCCACTCATGTTTAGAGGAGCAGAATGGTGATTGAGTGACCTTGAAACCGTCCCCCGCGGCCTTGAAATGGGACACTTCCCACTGGGCCGAGATGTCAATTCAACATCTATTCCACATTACTTCGGTGTAACTTCATTTAACAATGACATGGAAACAACGTTGATTCAACCAGTGTGTGCCTAGTGTGTTCTCTCTCCAGGGGCAGAGTGGATATTTGGAGCTCTGCTCTCTTGGCAAACTGTTCATTATATATCATCAATATAACAGAGTATACTGATGGCATGCTATTGAGACTCTCCACTGGCAGAAAGCAGTACTCATATCTTGATCATGAACATATCCACGTACCCTTGGTGATTACACTGAAGTGACTCATCAAATCAAATGTTATTTGTCACAAGCTTCGTAAACAATAGGTGTAGACTAACAGTGAAATACTTACTTATCGGCCTTTCCCAACCATGCAGAGAGAAAGAAAATTGATAAATAATACAAAAAGTAATAAATAACATGTAATAATAATAGTAATAATAAATACACAATGAGTATCGATAACTTTGCTATATACATGGGGTTCCAGTATCGAGTTTATGTGCAGGGGTATGATGTAATTGAGGAAGATATGTACATACAGTGTCTTCAGAAAGTATTCATACCACTTGACGTATTCCACATTTTGTTGTGTCACAGCCTGAATTCAAAATGTATTCAAAAAAATTTTTTTCACCCATATACACAAAATACCTCATAATGACAAAGTCAAAACATGGCTTTCGAAATGTTTGCAAATGTTTTGAAATTGAAAAACAGAAATGTCTCATTTCCATAATTATCCACACCCCTGAGTCCATACTTTGTAGAAGCATCTTTGGCAGCAATTACAGCTGTGAGTCTTCCTTGGTAAGTCTCTAAGAGCTTTCCAAACCTGTATTGTGCAACATTTGCCAATTATAATTTTTAAAAGTATTCAAGCTCTTTCAAATTGGTTGTTGTTCATTGCTAGACAATCATTGTCAGGTCGTGCCATAGCTTTTCAAGTAGAGTTAAGTCAAAACTGTAACTCGGCCACTCAAGAACATTCACTGTCTTTTTGGTAAGCAACTCGTGTAGATTTGGCCTTGCGTTATTGCCCTGCTGAAAGGTGAATTAATTTGCCCGTGTCTATGCTTGAATGCTTGAATATATGGAGAGTGGTACTCAGTAATGTGTTGTATTGGATTTGCCACAAACATAACACTTTTGTATTCAGGACAAAAAGTTAATAGCTTTTTGAGGTATTTCTTTAGTGCCTTGTTGCAAACAGGATGCATGTTTTGGAATAGTTTTATACTGTACACGCTTACTTCTTTCACTCTGTCAATTATGTTAGTATTGTGCAGTAACTACAATGTTGTTGATCCATCCTCAGGTTTCTCCTATCACACTCATTAAGCTCTGTAACTGTTTTAAAGTCACCATGAGGCCTCATGGTGAAATCCCTGAGGGGTCTCCTTCCTCTCCGGGCAACTGAGTTAGGAAGGACGCCTGTATCTTTGTACTGACTGGGTGTATTGATACACCATCCGAAGTGTAATTAATAACTACACCATGCTCAAAGTGATATTGAGTGTCTACTTTTTAAAAATTTCTCCAATATGTACCCTTCTTTGCGAGGCATTGGAAAACCTCCCCGGTCTCTGTGGGTGAATCTGTGCTTGATATTCATTGCTAGACAAAGGGACCTTTCAGATAATTGTTTGTGTGGGGTACAGAGATGAGGTAGTCATTAAAAAATAATGTTAAACACTAGTATTGCACACAGAGTAAGTCCATACAACGTATGTGACTTGTTAACTAACTATTTAGCAGTGATATGGCTTGGGGTAGAAGCTGTTCGGGGTCCTGTTGGTTCCAGACTTGCATCTGTACCCCTTGCTGTTCGGTAGCAGAGACCAAGTCTATTACTTGGGTGGCTGGAGTCTTTGACAATTTTTAAGGCCTTCTTCTGACATCGCCTGGTATAGAGGTCCTGGTTGGCAGGGAGTTCGGCCCCGGTGATGTACTGAGCCATATGCACAATCCTCTGTTTGGCCTTGTGGTCAGATGCCAAGCAGTTGCCATACCAAGCGGGGATACAGCCAGTCAAGATGGTCCCAATGGTGAAGCTGTAAAACGTTTTGAGGATCTGAGTACCCACGCTAAACCATCTTGAGGGGGAAAAGACGTTGTTGTGCCCTCTTCACGACTGTGTTGGTGTGTCTGAACATTATATATGTGACTGGTTTCAGGAAACTAGGCGTATGTCACAAGTCACGACTTCACAGGAGTTCACGACTTCACAGGAGTTCACGACTTCACAGGAGTTCACGACTTCACAGGAGAGCCGTTTGAACGTACATTTATTTTTATTTTTATCAAAATGCGTTTACAAGTTTATCAACTTCCAAAGCCGAATTACTTCCCCATTGTTCTTCGAAAATGCAGTGTATGACATACCATTTTGTAGATCTGAGTCTCTACTTTTTGACAATGTAAAAAAAAAACATTTCAAATTTTGCTACATAAGACCGAATCCAGGTGGTGAGTCACATATGTGACCGACCGCCTCGATTCGGTCTTATGTAGAATCTTTTGAAATAGTTTACAAATATCCTACATTACAGTATGTCTGCCATTTTGGAGTTGTAGTGCATGTGATGTTTCAAATTCAGCATCGTTCACACCCTCTTAAGCCTTAACGCTACAGAATACAATGACATTGTAGATGATTCTTTGCTTCCAACTTTGTGGCAACAGTTTTGGGAAGGCCCATTCCTGTTTCAGCATGATAATTCCCCCGTGCACAAAGCGAGGTCCATACAGAAATGGTTTGTCAAGATCAGTGTGTAAGAACTTGACTGGCCAACTCTCGACCCGCTGCACTACAGCCGCGTCAATGTAAATGGGGGTGTGCTCGTCCCCCCGTTTCCTGTAGTCCATGATCAGCTCCTTTGTCTTGCTGATGTTGAGGGAGAGGTTGTTGTCCTGGCACCACACTGCCAGGTCTCTGACCTCCTCCCTATAGGCCGTTTCATCTTTCCAGTGATCAGGCCTACCACCATTGTGTCGCCAGCAAACTTAATAATGGTGTTGAAGTTTGCACCTCAATGCAGACGTGGGTGAACAGGGAATACAGGAGGGGACTAAGCACACACCCCTGAGGGGCCCTCATGTTGGTGGATGTGTTGTTGCATACCCTCACCACTTGGCCCCTCTGGAAGTCCAGGATCCAGTTGCAGAGGGAGGTGTTCAGTCCCAGGTTTCTTAGCTTAGTGATGAACTTGGAGGGCACTATGGTGTTGAACACTGAGCTGTAGTCAATGAACAGCATTCTCACATAGGTGTTCCTCTTGTCCATGTGGGAGAGGGCTGTGTGGAGTGCAGTAGAGATTTCATAATCTGTGGATCTGTTGGGGCAGTATGTGAATTGGAGTGGGTCCAGGGTGTCTGGGATGATGATGTTTATGTGAGGTATGACCAGCGTTTCAAAGCAATTCATAGTTACAGATGTGAGTGCTAAGGGGCGATAGTCACTTAGACAGGTTACCTTGGAGTTCTTGGGCACAGGGACTATGGTGTTCTGCTTGAAACATGTAGGTATGGCAGACTAGGTCAGGGAGAGGTTGAACATTTCAGTGAAGACACTTGCCAGCTGGTCAGTGCATGCTCTGAATACGCGTCCTGGTAATCCGTCTGGCGCTGCAGCCTTGTAAATGTTAACCTGTTTAAAGGTCTTACTCAGCAGTGAAGAGGCTGGCTGTCACAAACACACTGATTTATCTGTGTCTTTGTGGACTGAGTAGGGAAATCGCATGTGGATGCTAATAGATCAGCAGTTCCTTTTCTGCTATTGCCCTCTTTCCCCACCTAACTGCTGCTCTAACTTACCAGAGAGCCCAATGTCCACAGCTCTATTAATACAGGCTCACCAGCGGGATGTCATTTAACATGAGCTTAAGGAACGTAGAGTTCAGCTTCATTAGACCCTCTACCCATGTCAGCTCACTATTTTCTCATCATCACTTCTTTTCCCTTTCTCTGTCTGTCTGTCTGTCTGTCTGTCTGTCTGTCTGTCTGTCTGTCTGTCTGTCTGTCTGTCTGTCTGTCTGTCTGTCTGTCTGTCTGTCTGTCTGTCTGTCTGTCTGTCTGTCTGTCTGTCTGTCTGTCTGTCTGTCTGTCTGTCTGTCTGTCTGTCTGTCTGCCTGCCTGCCTGTCTGTCTGTCTGTCTGTCTGTCTCTCTCTCTCTCTCTCTCTCTCTCGCTCTCGCTCTCGCTCACGCTCTTTCAATTCAATTCAAAGTGCATTATTGGCATGGGAAACATATGTTTAAATTACCAAAGCAGTGAAATAGATAATAAACAAAAGTAAAATAAACAATGTAAAATGAACAGTAAACATTACACTCTCAAAGTTTTTAGTGTAATAGTATCATATGATGGCTGTACAGTGTTAAAACAATATCTCTCTCTCTCTTTCTGTTTACCCTCTCTCTATTTTCCCTTAATCTCTATCAACAGAAAATCCTGCCATGATGAAAAACACTCAGAATCCGAACAGTAAGTATGGCACCCATGAAGACCACTCACAGAGAATGTTTATTTTGTAGTCTTTTAAAGAGCATTTCTCCTTTTTGTTTGTTTAAATGTTGTTTTTCTCACACATTTTTGAAGATGTATTTGAATACATTTGAGATGACAAGCATGCAATCTGTATCCAAAATGGGACAGTAACAAATAACTAGCTACTAGCTACTTCTTGGTTAGGGTTTGATGGACAGACAAACTGACGACAGGTGAACACAATGTCTGTCATTCTATCGTCAACAGAAATCTCTCCCCCTATGTTCAGATACAATACTCCTTCAGTCACTATCCACTTGTATACATTTGTGAGAACTGTGAGATTAGGGTTGTTTCATACACACCGTGGGGCCTCATTTGCAGCGCCTCCAATTATCATATGTTAAGATGAGGGATTGTCAAAAAAAGCACAGAGGGATATGAGGGTTCTCTTTCTCAGTCTCTCTCTCTCTCTGCTGCTTTGCTTGCCATATCTTACGGATGTAAATGTTAATATGCAAATGATCCGGCAGGAGCAGGTTTGCCACAGCAAGGACAGAATCAGGTCAGTGAGGAAGGTACCGATCGCGGAGCGAGGCGCAGATATGCCTCGCATGCAAGTCAAATCAGTGTAGAACATGGCCCCGAGAGGTCGCCGCACACGTGTCTGATCGCTCAGTGGCTGATCTGCCAACTCCTCCCTCTGTGTGTGTGGGAAGTCCACCTTATCTGTCAGTCAGCACAGAGGCCACAACAGAGAACAGCAACAAACCACATACCTTTTAAGGGCCACCATCCATCTCTGTCAGAGTTTCAACCCTCTCGTTGTCCTAACAAATGTTTTAGAATATTGATGATAATGGAAATTAACTGAGGTATAGAGACGCATGGGAAGTGGGGCAGTGGCCCGTAGTAGTTGTTTATTGCATTCCTACTTAAACAAGCGGAATGTGTAAGGCTATTACAATTGTAGTTCTAGAAGGAATATCATGTTTAGCATCATTAACATCAGTGGAGAATGTGGTTAAGTTGACATAAAAGCAAAGAGCCAGGATTCCCAATTGCCCTTGTTTTGAAAGGCTTTACCGAGACATAATATCTGACCAGATCTGCTCTGGCAGTACATGATTTGGTTCCATTCATTTTTATTACGTAGAAAGGAAATTATGACCTGACCAAGAAGTAACTGACCGATCAGTGTTTTTATTGAGATTAAAGTCTGTTTTGTCTAGTGACTGGCAATTATAAATAGTGATTGTATCTGACTCTTCTCTCTTTTTCTGGCCCTTGCAGATGGAGCCACACACGTGGATGTAGTCGGACTAATATGGATGGTGCTGTCCCTGGCCCTCACAGTGACTGTGAAACTGACGTGAACCCTCCCAGCCAACACACACTCTGTATACACACACAACACACAGTAGACCCACAGAGACACACACACACACACACACACAAACAATCCCAAGCCTTTCCAACACACATACACACACCACATACACATGCCACAAGCCCAAAACACCACCACACCACAAACAGACACACATACAACCACACCACACAGTCCTGCAAGCCTTTTCCAGTCATCCAACCTGCCCTCCATGCATCAGTCTTTCAGGAACCAGTGCCACCACCCGATGGGCCTCTACTCTGTTTTTAAAATGAAATAATAACAATGATTATATAATAAAGAAAACAACTTCCTGAACATGAGAATAGCCACCTCCAGTATACCCCTTCCCCCGACCACACCTTCTTTTTGTTTCTTGTCACACCTCTGCCTGTTGATCAATAAAATGAGTTGTTAAAAAAGGAAAATAAAAAGCATTTGGGTTTGTTTTGATATGTTCAAATGTTGCAAGTGTGAAGAGAGACACTGAGCCGACGAGTGTGGGAGGGCCAACCAGTTGTCCCATTCACTGGGCTGTGTTGTACCCAGTCTTTAAGCTACACATAAACAACTGGGAACAAATGTGAACGCTCAATGAGCACATTCTTTTTGTATCACGATTACAGGTATTTCTTTTCTTGGATGGCTTGGAATGTACAAGAGGACTAAACGCAAAGAGAAAATGGAAAATCTCCTTTTTGAGTGTATTTTGTGTACATCTGTGTAAATATTGAAGATAATCAAAGAGGTTTTATGGGTTCAGGTTAGGATTGGTTGGTGAAGAGTTGGGAGGGTTTGCAGCAGCTCACAGCCTTTGTTTGTATTTTCTCATCCTTTATCGCTGTTTCAAGAGATAATCCTATAGGCTGTCAGGACAGAACAGTTTACAGCCTTCTGATCCCATTCATTCAGTCTCTACATCTGTGTGACAAGTTTGAAAATGAGGACAGAAAAAAACAATGCAAATATCCTACATTATGTCTGCCGTTTTGGATTTGTAGTGCATGTGACGTTTGACAATTCGTTCTCCTTTTCGTGTTTTGCAGTGGTCAACACTGCATCTCATTGTCACTGGCCTGTAAATCCAGTTATTTACTTGTTACATACTTAAGTGACATTGCATTATGTACAATATGTAACTCTTCCCCCTGACATCTCCTAGTAGGATCATGTTAGCCACCATTTCAGGAAGATGCTCACCTGAAACAGAGTGCTAACAGGGTTGTTGCATTTGTTTCATATCACCTGTATTAAAATGGAGAGATTATCAAATAATCTGGCTTGACTTTACTTCTACAACCTAAGCGTGTTTTATATGACATATAGTAAAACTGCCTTACTCTCTTTACTATGGGAGATAGATAGGCCTACCTAATAATTTATTTGATCACATATTGGATAACAGGTTAATATACATACATGACCTTTAGAATAATCATATTCCAATATATGAGGAAAAATGAAGAATCTATGCAAATGTCCTCTCAACACATCAACTATGAGTTTCTCTACTTTGGGGCCATGACAAAGTGTATATGGAGGTATTTGGCAGGAATATTTGATGACCTTCCAGAGGTCAAGAGATTATCCCTTGGGCCTTTTCTTTACAGAAGATCTACAATAAAACTGCCAAATATTTCAAGTTCAGTTGCTGGAAATAATTAGGTTGGAATATACAGTATTCTGACACGGACATTAACCCCTTTATGCTGATCTGGATACAGTGGGGTCCAAAATGATTGACACCCTCATAAAAATGAGCCAAAAATGACTGTATAAAATAAATAATTCATATACAGAGCTAATCTATATATACCAAAGCATGACAGGTGTACAAAATCAAGCACACAGCCAAGCAATCTCCATAGACAAACATTGGCAGTAGAATGGCCTTATGGAAGAGCTCAGTGACTTTCAATCGTCTGTCCTCAGTTGCAACATTCACAAATGAGTTCCGAACTGCCTCCGGAAGCACAAGAACTGTTCGGTGGGAGCTTCATGAAATGGGTTTCCATGGCCGAGCAGCCGCACACAAGCCTAAGATCACCATGCACAATGTCAAGCATCGGCTGGAGTGGTGTAAAGCTCGCCTCCATTGGACTCTGAAGCATTGGAAACGCGTTCCCTGGAGTTATGAATCACACTTCACCGTCTGGCAGTCCGACAGACGAATCTGGGTTTGGCAGATGCCAGAACGCTACCTGTCCAAATGCATAGTGCCAACTGTCAAGTTTGGTGGAGGAGGAATACTGATCTGGTGCTGTTTTTCATAGGTCGGGCTAGGCCTCTTAGTTCCAGTGAAGCGAAATCTTCAGAATACAGTCTTCAGAATACAATTACATTCTAGATGATTCTGTGCTTGGGGAAGGCACTTTCCTGTTTCAGAATGACAAAGCACCATATAACAAAGCGAGGTCCATAAACATTTCTTATGTAGAGATCGATGTGGAAGAACTTGACTGACCTGCACAGAGCCCTGACCTTAACCCCATCAAACACCTTTGGGATGAATTGGAATGCCGACTGCGAGCCAGGCCTCGTCACCCAACACCGATCCCGACCTCACTAATGCTCTTGTGGCTTAATAGAAGCAAGCCCCGCAGCAATGTTTTAACATCTAGTGGAAATCTTTCCCAGAAGAGTGGAGGCTGTTATAGCAGCAAAAGAGGGACCAACTCCATGTTAATGCCCATGATTTTGGCATGAGATGTTTGAAAAGCAGGTGTCCACATACTTTTGGTCATGTACTGTATACTGTTTTCTCAAAATAATTGGGAAATTATATTATTTTATACCGATAGAATTGCTCAGAGAAAGATATTTTGTTTAACAAGTTAAACGTATTTTTCTCAAGAAGGAAGGGGTCAAAATTATTGACACCCCTGTTTTCAATACCTTTCAGTACCTCACCTTGCGAGGATAATGGCACTGAGCCTTTTTCTAAAATATTTTATGAGTTGGAGAACACATTGGGAGGGATCTTACACTACTCCTCCATACAGAAACAATCCAGTTCCTTAATATCCTTTGCCTGCACTTATGGAAAGCCCTCTTCAATTCAAACCACAGGTTTTCAATGGGTTTCAAGTCCTGAGACTGAGATGCAAAATTATTTTGCGACCAATTAACCATTTCTTTGTGGATTTTGATGTGTGATTGGGGTTATTGTCTTGCTGGAAGATTCACTGGCAGAGGCAACCAGGTCTATGGCTAAAATGTCCTGGTACTAGGAAAAGTTAATGGGGTCTTTGACCTTAATCAATCAATCACATTTATTTATAAAGCCCTTCTTACATCAGCTGATGTCACAAAGTGCTGTACAGAAACCCAGCCTAAAACCCCAAACAGCAAGCAATGCAGGTATAGAAGGGACACAGGACCGTTGGATGCAAAATAGCCCTGTAACATCAAAGATCAACAACCATATTTTAGAGTAGGTATGGGGTTTTGTTCTGCTTATGCATTCTCATTTAGACGCCAAAACCACCTCTCATGTGCAAGGCCAAAGAGTTCTATTTTCATGTCATCTGACCAAAGCACCGGTTCAAAGTCCCAATGCTGTTTAGCCATATCCAAGCATTTACATTTGTTGGATCAGCTATGATTTATGCAAATTGTCTTTTAATGACTTGAATTATTCTGCCTGAATAAAATGCACATCATTACTTTATTTACAAAATAATCAATTCTGTGAGTGCATGATATACTCATTTGTTTTCCTATTTATGTTTCTCATAGTCCATCTGAGAAAAGAACGCTTCCAGTCTTTAACTTACAAAAAGTACATGTGGATCTTCATTGAAGGCCATCCATGATAAAAGAGACAGTAGACCAAATTAAAGCACACCACATTGAATTATGAAAACTGTTTGACATCCTATCTCTATAGTATGCATTTCTGCTGTGTTCGCATTATTTGAAGGGCATGCATATCTGATTTCCAATGTAATCATTTTTGTGAAGTATGCAATAACAGTTTTTCATGAGTACATCAGTGCTTTTTCAAAGGGGCTCAGACCAAATGAAAAAAATATAGAGTATGGTAAATATATTTGCTTGAATTACATATACGCATCAATTGCTTTGTTTGTTCATACTTCAGTGCTAAACTTGTAATCAGAATTACCTTCAGGTTATTTCGTCCTCTGCTAGTCATGTAGCCACAGCGTTCACTTCCCCATATCCTCCCTTTCATGATCTTAATCTATTACACAGTCCACCCATCCTCCAAGAATAACGCTTGCAGTAGTATGGTTCACCTCAAATAGTTACGGCTGTTTAAACTGTTTACATTTTCCATTTTCTGTCCATATGATATCACAGGAGGGGAAGAGGTGAAAGAGTCTCCGCACAACACTGCACATGCTGGCAATCATTTTGTTCTGCAGTGCTCCTGAATGGTACACCTGAGACAGCGGCGGCACAGAAGAGAAGGAGCTGCCTTTGTGGCACACCAGTGAATTATTCACGACTAACCGTGCCTGCTGAATCCAGATCCCTTTACGGGCCTCTGGAAGCTATGCTATCAGATGGCCAAATAGTGTCTATGTCACAGAGGACACTCGTTCAAATGGCTACCTGAGTGACACGTCTCCCTGAGTGTCACTGCATCGCTGCTGGACCAGCTCTTTGTTGTGACCCTGGACTCAGTCAAGCGTTATCGGCAACACAAATTCAAATTTGACAGCTCAACTGCAGTGACTGAGCGACAGGACTCCAGCTTGACAGAGATGTATGTGTGTATGCCCATTCAGTCTATAAATATGGATGATATTGTCAGACTCATACAGTTAACACTCCTTTTTGGCATTGAGGCTCCGACGGTTGTCTGACTGCATCCCTCTTACATGATACAATACGTGTTCATCGGAGTGTGATAGAAATGACAACATCATTAATACTTGAACACAGCCATTTCGTTCGAAACTAAAAGTCTGTGCTTAAATTACCAATGTATTGTTACGCTTTATTTGGATAGTCCGAATTTTTCATATGTAGATGCTCTACAGATTGTCATACTATCAACAAACTATCTGTGGATAAGCAACTGTTTGCAAAGGTTACGATTAGATTTAGGTTTAGAATAAAGTTTAGAGTTAGGGTAAAGTTTATGGTTAGGATAAGGGTTAGTAGATAGTTATTTGAAATGTTACTGATACTCTGTAGAGCATCTACACTCTAAAAGGGTTACCAAAAGGGTTCTTCGGCTGTCCCCACTGGAGAAACCTTTATGGTTCCAGGGAGAAACCTTTTTGGTTCCAGGTAGAACCATTTTTGGTTCCATGTAGAACCCTTTCTACAGAAGGTTCTACATGGAACCCAGAAGTGTTCTACCTGGAACCAAAAGTGTTCTAACTGCAACCAAAAGGGGTTCTTTGAAGAGATATCCAGTGGGGAGAGCTGAAGAACCCTTTTAGGTTCTAGATAGCACCTTTTTTTCTAAGCGTGTACAGATGGACTATCCAAATAAAGTGTTACCAAATGTATAGTTACATTTTATATGAACATTACCCCTGGTCTCTTTCCCCTCTGTAGCTGAGCCAAAACCAATGTGTTGTATAGTGTGTGTTGCATAGTGAGAGACATTTGCTATTGGCTTTTGCCTGTGCAAACAACTGTATCCTGGTAATTATGGCCTCAAATGCCTCCAATCAGCCTTTCGCACGCCTTAGTCAATCCCTGTTCTCAGCAGATAGCAACCTGCCATGTGTTTAACTGGAGAGGGAGTGTGATATATCAATAGAGACATATGATCCAGGCCACAACATTAGGCTAAACAGCACAAATAGTCTGAATCCAAGTTTAACCTTGTGGTGGTATACAGTAGTTTCCAAGCTGTTAAAACACTTAAATACTCACTCAGTAAACAACATCATAAACTCATCTTGAGTTGAGTCAAAAAACATCCCGGTATGAATATGTTATTTTCTACATAGTGAAGGACAGAGCAAATATGATCACCTGCTACAAGTAGAACATGACCGCTTTCCCACCCCTCCAGTGAGGGATGCAAATAGTGTTGCTGCAAGTATCAGTTTACATGTTGTCCAGAGAGAGAAGAGAGAACAGACACAGTCATCAGATCTCTGCAGCACGCTGGGTGCCGGCTACCATTGGCTAAGATGCATTGAAAGAAATACCCAGACAAAAAGGTTGTTAAACTTGGCAACTCGTCCGTTTAGATATGCCCATAGCAGACCTGCTGGGTGTCCAGTTTGACATTCACCTGCTGGGGAGGCTGACGTGTTCGTTGGCCGCTGTGCTGCTCATCTCCTGTGTATACAGATTTTACAGCCCCATGGGTACAGGCCTCCTTCAGACGGGCCCACTGAAGCACCCAATGGAATCTGTCGGAACTGCAAGATGGAACTGCGGCCTCAAAGCACAGCCAAACATGACTCCAGAAACAATGGGGACAAACAGCCTGGCCACTCACAGATTAGCCCTGTGAGGGATGACCTGACACCTGACAACACCAATACAGAAACAGGGGAAGGAGAATTGCCCCAGCCTAAAGATGTTTGCCAGCTCGCAAACACTGAAGAAATGGTTACGCCGCAGGATGGATCAAATGTAGAAGACAACAGCTTGGAGTTGGAGGGAGAAGTCCCTGCTGTGTTTGTTGAGGAGGCTGAGATAGATATCCCCATGTTAGTTGAAGAGGCTGAGATTAAGATCAGATATTGCAAGTTTGGATCCACCTTGAAACTCCCTTATCCTAATAACAGTGGTCTGGCCAGCACATCGGGCAATCTGTCCCCTTCCTTTCTGCAGAGGCTGGAGGGCAGTGTGGGGGTGGGTGTGGGCAGGGAACTGAGGCAAGACCTGGGGCTGCATGGGGCCTACTCCGCCTTCCTCTCAAAGGCAGAGATCACAGTGGAGGATGCCAACCTCGTGATGGAGGGACCTGAGAAGCAGAGTGTTGTGCGAGGAAAGATTTATGAATACTGTACTATGCGGAATGTTCCTCGCACTCCACCACAGACTCCATATTAGGTCTGTTTGAGGGGAATTCACTGGACTCACAGTCGGTGGAGTTTGGAAGATGTGGCAGCAGCCTCACTGAGCCTCCCCACTCTCGGGCCTCTTCATCAGGGGATCCCAGCCCTGTCAGCCCACTCAGTCCTACCACAGACACCAGGCACCCCAGTGCATGGGAGGAGCACATCCTAGAAACCATAGCTGGGGCCAAATGTATAAATCTGCCTCCAGAGAACATGGGCAGCTCAGAGATCTTTAAGGCCAAGTTTGATTTGGGCAACTGCGTGGAGGTGGAGCTGTCTAAGAAGCATGGGCAGGCCCCTCTGCAGCAGTCAGCTCTTAGAGTGATGTCTGACAACTACCTCCAGATCCTCAGGGATCCAGGTCTGTATGGGAGGCTGAGAGCAGGTGATCAGGATGAGATCCAGAAACAGCGTATGAGAGGAAGGCAGTTCCTAATGGCAGGCAACATGGGCCCTCAGGACTGGGTGGGGAGTAGTCCTCAAGGGACAAAAAGGGAGCAGGGAGTCACCACCATACCATGTAGTGGTCTCTACTATTATGATGATTATAAAGACAGCTGGCACCCACTGTGTCCCATCCCTCAGGAAGTCATCTCCAAAGGCTGTGCCATGTGCACTATGGACAACTACTTATTTGTAGCAGTGGGGGGCTGCCAGCAGGGTACAGATAGAGAGATGAAGCCTTCCAAGAGAGTGTTCTGCTACAACCCCGTAACATCAATTTGGAAAGAGATCAGTCCTATGAACGAGTCCAGGCCCCACTGCAAACTGGCAGCCCTGCAGGGCTACATCTATGCAATCGGAGGGGAGTGTCTGTCTACCGTAGAGCGCTATGACCCCCGCTCTGACAGATGGACTTTTGTGGCCCCACTGCCCAATGATACATTTGCTGTGGCCCATCATGTCACAGTGTGCAACAGGAAGCTCTTTGTTCTAGGAGGAACACTGAGATACACACTGTTGCGCTACAACCCAAATATCAACGTGTGGAGGAAAAGCTCAATAACGGGCAGCAAAGAGAGAACCACTGAGATAGTGGGAGTGAGGAACTTCCTATATCGCTTTGATGTCAGCCCGCAGCTAGGCATCAGTGTGTACCGCTATCACACTGTGGCACGACTATGTTACGAGTGCTGCACCAAACGCCTTGACCAATGCCTCGCCTTCCAGTGTGTCGCCTTGGACGACACCATCTACTGCATGAGCCACCAGCTCACCATGAGCTTCCTGGCTGAAGAGATCTCTCCAAGATTTGTTGCAGATGATTTGAGTGTCCTCTCTGGAGCCAAGGGCATCCTTTTCCCGTTTCTCCTCTCACTTCCTGATACGAAGGCTCACCAGACCAGTGTGTAACCTGGAATGCTTCTCCTCAGCACAGACAAGGACAGAGCAGTGAGGGAGTATCTAATTTACTTGTGCACCAAGGCCATTTTTCAGAGCTGAGTGTATCCTACTGAGAAGCACAGCTGTCTTAATCAGAGGCAATGAAAGTAAAATATTAACATCATTAATGGTAATTCGATTACTGCTTGTTTAGATTTATTTAGGGTACACTGCCATAGAAATTATATGTATTGTGAAGGTGTTTTGTTCTTTTCATTTTCCTCCTGCCTTGCACTACATTACTCCTAAATCATGCAAGATGTGCACTTTCTCCCCTGTAATAATTCATAAAAAAATCTTAAGTTAATTCACTCTAGCCATAATGCTTTGGAGCAGTGGGGTAATATAGTAATAATCCATCACAGTTGGTTACTATATAGGGAACAAATATTACTCACACAGGGACTGGACTCAATACAATTACCCACATGTGATCTATAAATATGACATGATGTAAAAGGTTGTGACTTACAGCATAATGTATGTGAGCTTCAATAAACAAAAGTAATTGCTCATTTTGAATCTCCTCCAAGATTGGGGCATAGTATACGCCTGATTCCTGCTGTTGTTTTCAACATTGTTGATATAAGGATAGCACTGAACCATGTTCAGTTATTCATGTACCAAAATAACGAATGACTGTAATGAAAGTACACATATTTATCCTTACATTTGTACAGTATTAATCAACAGAAGAAAGAAATATGCAGATTTCATTGAAGGTTACTTATCTAAGCAGTCATACAACTCTGTTGAAAAAAAAACCTGTAAGCATTTTGTGCAACAATGTGCTAGCTATTATGTCATGTGGTTAAACATTGTTAAAATTAAATTCATTTTCCTTCCAAACAGTGACAGATTTCCAATGATAAGTCATCAACAATCTAACAAACAGAGCTCTGCTGTGTGATGTGTCGTTTCTGACAGCAGACTTCATTAATGCATTTGTAGGAGGATAGATGTGGCTGTTAATGGATGTGTTGCGTAATTACATTGACAATATACATATTTGAAATAAAAGTATGATTCTTTGTTCATTTAAAACAAGCTGTTTGTTCTTACAAAGAGCAATCATAGACTAAGAACAACAGTGAGTGATACAGCACCCTTGCCTGGGATTTCAGTTTGTGACATGCCGCTATAGCGCCATCATGTGGTTTGGTCTATGTATATATATATATATATATATATATATATATATGTACACTGTATATATAGACTCTGTGTCTGAATAACTAAACATGAAAGTGCAAAGGAGTCCTTTGCACTGTGTGTAGCATAACCAATAACACACAACCTACCCGTCTTCTGACTCACACAAAATCAGCAGTGCACTTAAGTATTGAGATGAGTAACAGAGAGGCAGGCAAAGGGCTTCAGCTGCACTGGCTGAGGCAGCAGCAGAAGAGAGACGCAGATGGTTGACCATCAAACATAAGCATCTTTGATTCCTCCTAATTAAACACTTTGATTCCCTGTAATTAAACACCTAATGGAATGGTCCCCTCAGAGTTCCCCTTACATGACTCGTGGCTCCTGATTTGAATGAATACCCAGGTCAGCTCTGACATCAACACTTTCTTTGATTTCAAAGTACCTAGGGTATGGCACTACTAACAGCCCTTTGAGTAGCAAATATTAGATAAGTGTGAAGAAAAATTATTTACATGTGATTATCCTAAATTATCAGATGATTTGCGGACTCTCCATCCCTCCCTCTCCTGCACGCACGCACGCATGCACGCATGCACACACACACACACACACACACACACACACACACACACAGAGACGAAGAGAGAGCCTAGACTTTAAGAGATTATAATGAGACTCCTGTTTAATTTTTACGTCTTTTGATTTCCCAAATGTTCTGCTCCATTAAATTTTTCATGCCTCAGACTAATAAAAAATGTAATCCTCAAACAGCACCACATTGAGTACGGCCCCTGAGTATCTAAACAGCTTGTGAGCCTGAGCTCTGTTACTACACCCAAGAGAGGGGAGGGAAGAGGCTGGCGGAGACCGAGTTGTCTTGGACCTGTCTACAGGACTGTTGTTTGATTTCCAGGTCCTTGTTGTTCAGATTGGCAGGATGGAGCTTGCTGGAAAGGTCACGTGGCAACACTGGCTAAGCGGGGCTGGCAGAATGCACTTAGTGGGTGCCTCTGGTACGCTGTCCTGTACACACTTAGTGTTGAGAAGGGGGGCTGGTGCTGGTCCAGACAGACCTGTCTAGACTCCACCAGGCCAAAGTTAGTTGGAGGTGGGAAGGAGAAGGAAGGGAAGGAGAGAGAGCTCAGCTGTAACAGTGATGCAGTCATTAGTTACAGTATATCTGTGACATATTTGGAATAATCAAAGGCCAATTATTCTGCCTAAACTTTAACTATGGAACACTGCTTCTTTTTTTCTTGACTTCTTTTATTTACTTGACACCAGTTTGTAATTACAACTGACAAGATTGGATAACGGTGGTGGTCAGACTTCTCTGGCATCCTCGCCAGCCTGTCTGGATGCCAGGTGCACAATGTGAGCAGGGTGGAGGAGCCCTGGCGCCTGTACATCTCATCATAGAGGGTGACCAGGTAATGGGAAGGCAGTGTGCCGTGATGGGAGAGGAGCATCTTGGCAGCAAGGCCCTGGAACACACCACAACACACTATTATTCTGGTCATCATGGCTTTAAAACAATGACAAGAGGGCACACTGTTTCTTTGATTGATTAGCTCATTATCTCAGTGGATGCGAATGGTCTAGGTTTGGATTTTGTTCTAACAGACTTTTAGACCCAACTTCACTAGTTTTTTGCTAATGCTAATAACATCATGATCCTGCTGTGTAAGGCTGACCTCAGCTTTCCACAGCGCCATTTGTCTCACGATGACGTCTGGCCCTCTGTGGCTGGTAGTCTGCACAGTTGGTGCTGTTGTGGCTGTCTTACACTCTCGGGTGTACTGTCTTGGACAGACAAGGTAAATAGACGGGAAGAGGAGGAGGATAGGGAGAGAGGAGGATGAGAAGAGGGAATGCTCAGCCACTTAAGCTTGAGCCCAGCATGAGCTCAGCAAAACTCACACTTCACCATCGATCCATGCTGTTGTACAGTATTTCTAAAGTTATCCCTCTAGTCAGATCCTGAAGCAGCAGCCCATGGCCCTGCTTGGCATCAATGCAATTAGATTGACTCTCAAGTCTCTCACACTGGGAGTCTGTGCTGATGTAGATAGCTTAAATGAAGCCCTCTAATCATTTTTGTATAGATTTTGCAAACCAACTGAGAAGCAGCAGAACCCTTGGAAACCAGCCATTGAACTAGTTTGTTGAAGATCTTTGGCTACCGAAAGCAGGAGATACAGCACATTCTCACATTCAGTGCAGGTTTTTCTTGGGATAATCTCATTTGGATAGAAAGGAAAGGCTGCTGTGCCAACACTTTGCTGTAATTTAAACTCTTGATAATGACTGTTGATGACTCTTGCCAAATGTTGCATTATTTGATGAATTATCAACATTCATCACAGGCAACGCATAATAGCAACAGCAATTCATAGAAGTTAGCTGAAAATCCCCAAACTAATATGATTATAGTCATAGTGTAACGGTTCTCTTGTGGTGAAGGAGAGTCGGACCAAAATGCGGTGTGTAGATTGCGATCCATGTTTAATAAACAAACGTAAAAACACGAATCAATACAAACACTACAAAACAAAGAATGTAAATGAACGTAACGAAAACCAAAACAGTCCTATCTGGTGCAAACACAGAGACAGGAACAATCACCCACAAACACAGTGAAACCCAGGCTACCTAAATATGGTTCCCAATCAGAGACAATGACTAACACCTGCCTCTGATTGAGAACCATATCAGGCCAGACATAGAAATAGACATGAAAACAAACTAGACATGAAAACAAACTAGACATGAAACATAGAATGCCCACCCAGCTCACGTCCTGACCAACACTAAAACAAGGAAAACACATACGAACGATGGTCAGAACGTGACAGTACCCCCCCCCCCCAAGGTGCGGACTCCGAATGCACAACCTAAACCTATAGGGGAGGGTCTGGGTGGGCATCTGTCCGCGGTGGCGGCTCTGGCGCTGGACCCCACTCCATAATTGTCTTAGTCCACCTCCTTAGCGTCCCTTGAGTGGCGACCCTCGCCGCTAACCTTGGCCTAGGAAACCTAACAGACCCCACTGGACTGAGGGGCAGCTCCGGACTGAGGTAGCTCAGGACTGAGGTAGCTCAGGACTGAGGGATAGCTCGGGACTGAGGGGAAGCTCGGGACTGAGGGGAAGCTCAGGACTGAGGGGAAGCTCAAGAGGAAGCTCAGGACTGAGAGGAAGCTCGGGACTGAAAGGAAGCTCCGGCAGGTTAATGGATCTAGCAGATCCTGGCTGGCTGGTGGTTCCGGCAGATCCTGGCTGACTGGCAGATCCTAGCTGAATGGCGAATCCTGGCAGACTGGCGGATCCTGGCTGACTGGCAGTTCTGGCAGATCCTGGCTGACTGGCGGATCCTGGCAGACTGGTGGATCCTGGCAGACTGGCGGATCCTGGCTGGCGGATCTAACTGATCCTGGCAGACTGGCGGCACTTGCGGTGCTGGACAGACTGGCGGCACTGGCGGCGCTGGGCAGACTGACGGCACTGGCGGCGCTGGTCAGACTGACGGCACTGGCGGCACTGGGCAGACTGACGGCACTGGCGGCGCTGGGCAGACTGACGGCACTGGCGGCGCTGGGCAGACTAGCGGCACTGGGCAGACTGGCGGCACTGGGCAGACTGGCGGCACTGGGCAGACTGGCGGCACTGACGGCGCTGGGCAGACTGGCGGCACTGACGGCGCTGGGCAGACTGGCGGCACTGGGCAGACTGGCGGCACTGGAAGAGTCTGGGAGACTGGCGGATCTGGAAGAGTCTGGGAGACTGGCGGATCTGGAAGAGTCCGGTTGACTGGCGGATCTGGAAGAGTCCGGTTGACTGGCGGATCTGGAAGAGTCCGGCTGACTGGCGGATCTGGAAGAGTCCGGCTGACTGGCGGATCTGGAAGAGTCCGGTTGACTGGTGGATCTGGAAGAGTCTGGTTGACTGGCGGATCTGGAAGAGTCCGGCTGACTGGCGGATCTGGAAGAGTCCGGCTGACTGGCGGATCTGGAAGAGTCCGGTTGACTGGCGGATCTGGAAGAGTCTGGTTGACTGGCAGATCTGGAAGAGTCTGGTTGACTGGCAGATCTGGAAGAGTCTGGTTGACTGGCAGATCTGGAAGAGTCTGGCTGACTGGCGGATCATGGCAGACTGACTGATCTGGCTGCTCCATGCTGACTGGCGGCTCTGGCTGCTCCACGCTGACTGGCGGCTCTGGCTGCTCCATATAGGCTGAGAGCTCTGGCGGCTTCTTACAGACTGGCAGCTCTGGCGGCTCCGTGCAGACTGGCAGCTCCTTGCAGACTGGCAGCTCCTTACAGACTGGCAGCTCCTTGCAGACTGGCAGCTCCGTGCAGACTGGCAGCTCCGTGCAGACTGGCAGCTCCTTGCAGACTGACTTCTCTGGCTGCTTCATGCAGACTGACAGCTCTGGCTGCTCCATGCAGACTGGCAGCTCTGGCTGCTTCATGCAGACTGGCAGCTCTGGCTGCTTCATGCAGACTGGCAGCTCTGGCTGCTTCATGCAGGCTGGCAGCTCTGGCTGCTCCATGCAGGCTGGCAGCTCTGGCTGCTCCATGCAGGCTGGCAGCTCTGGCTGCGCTGAACAGACAGGAGACTCCAGCAGCGCTGTAGAGGAGGAAGGCTCTGGCTGCGCTGAACAGGCGGGAGACTCCGACAGTGCTGGAGAGGCGAGGCGCACTGTAGGCCTGATGCGTGGTGCTGGTACTGGTGGTACTGGACCGAGAACACGCACAGGAAGCCTGGTGCGGGGAGCTGCCACCGGAGGGCTGGTGTGTGAAGGTGGTACTGGATAGACCGGACCGTGCAGGCGCACTGGAGCTCTTAAGCACCGAGCCTGCCCAACCTTACCTGGTTGAATACTCCCGGTCGCTCTACCAGTGCTGCGAGGTGGAATAGCCCGCAATGGGCTATGTAGGCGAACCGGGACACCGTGCGCAAGGCTGGTGCCATGTAAGCCGGCCCAAGGAGACGCACTGGGGACCAGATGCGTAGAGCCGGCTTCATGGCATTTGGCTCGACGCTCAATCTAGCCCGGCCGATACGCGGAGCTGGAATATACCGCACCGGGCTATGCACCTGCACTGGAGACACCGTGCACACCACAGCATAACACGGTGCCTGCCCTGTCTCCCTAGCCCCCCGGTAAACACAGGGAGTTTGCGCAGGTCTCCTACCTGGCGTAGCCATACTCCCTGTGAGCCCCCCCCCACCCAATACATTTTTGGGGCTGACTCTCGGGCTTCCGTCCGCGCCGCCGTGCTTGCTTCGCCAACCTCATTCTCCGATAACCTTCCACGCACTGCTCCATCGAATCCCAGGCGGGCTCCGGCACTCTCCCTGGGTCGACCGCCCACCTGTCTATCTCCTCCCAAGAAGTATAGTCCATACTGTACTCCTCTTTGGGCTGCTCCTGTTGCCTCCTCTCCTGCTGCTCCTGTTGCCTCTCCTGCTGCTCCTGTTGCCTCTCCTGCTGCTCCTGTTGCCTCTCCTGCCTGTTGACACGCTGCTTGGTCCGGTTGTGGTGGGTGATTCTGTAACGGTTCTTTTGTGGTGAAGGAGAGTCGGACTAAAATGCGGCGTGTAGATTGCGATCCATGTTTAATAAACAAACGTAAAAACACGAATCAATACAAACACTACAAAACAAAGAACGTAACGAAAACCAAAACAGTCCTATCTGGTGCAAACACAGAGACAGGAACAATCACCCACAAACACACAGTGAAACCCAGGCTACCTAAATATGGTTCCCAATCAGAGACAATGACTAACACCTGCCTCTGATTGAGAACCATATCAGGCCAGACATAGAAATAGACAAACTAGACATGAAACATAGAATGCCCACCCAGCTCACGTCCTGACCAACACTAAAACAAGGAAAACACATACGAACGATGGTCAGAACGTGACACGTAGTTTATATTAAAGGGACCATTTGCAATTTTTAAACAAATTTCAAATAGTGAATGTTTGCAACAGAGTTATCTAAGCATAACTCATTTTCATCGGCAATCCTAAATTAAGTTAATTAAATACATAAACACATCACTCACACAGTAGTATAGTGGGATATTTAAGTGATAAATACACAAGAAGCTGGGGTTTGGAGGATATATTGGCATGGGTGTGGTTAAGCCCGAGACGAAGTGCCGATATATCCTCCAAACACCGGCTTCAAGGGCATTATCACTTTTATACAACGGGTTACCAACCAACATATTCAAATAATGATTGACATGTTTTCATTAAAAACATTATTCTGATTAATTAATTTATATTCCACAAGATTTAGTCCCGGCGCAAATCTAGGGTTGCTACCCAAGCCGGCTCGTCGTTCGTTCTCGGTTCTGTTGCTAGAGATGCGACCCAGTCGTTCAGTCTTTTTGTTCTATAGCTATGGGACAGCTGGAGATCGAATTTGAAAATTGAATCAATGTTGCAAATGTCGGAGAGACAGACAGCAAGGTTTATTCAAATCTCCGCTGTTGAAAACTAAATGTTAGTCTAAAAGAAATGTGAAATAATGTCTAGATGCTTATTATAGTGGAGGTCAAGTTTATAAATTGTTTGGCTAAACTGATGAGACAGCAGATTGTGCACGTCATAGATTTCGCTGGTGGTAATTTGTGGAATAGCAACCGTCTGGAATGCGGTTTTAACCAATCAGCATTCAGGATTAGACCCACCTGCACAAAACAGATTAAAACAATTACAGGAAACACAAAATAGAACAAATAATACCATATATACAGGACACTTGAAACTTGAGTGCAATAAGAATAAGTCAATGTGTGCTGGATTGATTCTCCTTGATCCACACTTTGACCTCCATGGAGGAGGATCTATGTCACTAGTGATTAAGGAAGTGGGGAGGGAATTCCATTTCCTAATGCCTAGGGTGGAGAATGCTGAGTCCCTAAAGTTTTTTTCTTCTTTGAGGCATGACAATCTCCTCTGAAAATGTAATATGTAATAGATTATAAACTCTACCTGCAGCTTCTCTTCCACCCAGTTTCCAATTAGAACTTTGTTTGCATACCTCTGCGCCATTCTCCAGCCAGGTTGGGTCCATTTTCCTGTTTACCCATACTGTACATGGTACTGAACATGATGTGTCACATACAGCTGATCGATCATGAGCTGGTTTGGTCCTAATATCAGAGCATAGTTAGATCAAACAGAACGGATGACGGTGCATTCCTCCTGATCTTATTGTGATATAGGCACCAGACAGGAGAGGAAGCTCTGTTGTGATGATACAGCAAACATTCTGTGACTGACAGACAGAATACTGGAGAAGTAGCGGAGGCAAATAGGAGGCACAGGACCTGCATTATAATAAGACTTGCATGCATACTTTAGAATTGCATTATAAAATGTATTATAAAATGTCATATACCATGTATACATGGTATATATGTCTTAATTTAAAAAATAATGAATATTATTATATTTTCTGTAGAAATGAAAACAAATGCTTTAATTTATTAAAATAAGAGTAAAACATGTACTAAGCTGTGTAGGTGTTTATTTGCTTTCCCTTGCCAGGAACATGAAAGAGGGATCAAACTTCAACATCCATTTCTTAAAGTGTTTTTACATAGCTTACAATACTATTTATAGCTTGTGTTGCAGACGGGAAGG
The DNA here is from genome assembly GCF_018296145.1 of Oncorhynchus tshawytscha. Classification (NCBI taxonomy): domain Eukaryota; kingdom Metazoa; phylum Chordata; class Actinopteri; order Salmoniformes; family Salmonidae; genus Oncorhynchus; species Oncorhynchus tshawytscha. The sequence goes on along the minus strand of NC_056435.1, from coordinate 38,885,461 downwards.
TTAGCCAGCCCTTTTTGAAAAAATCCACAAGTCCATGGAAGCCGTCTGGAACATGATGCCATGTGACGTCCAGTCCCAGGTCCAACAGCCTCTTCCTGTACAGGATCCCATCATCCCTCAGCACGTCGTACTCACAGGTCAGGATAAAGGCCGGTGGGGTCAGACGGATAACAGCATCCTCCGCTAGAAGCGGCGAGACCTCCGGATCCAAACCGTCTTTGATTATGTGGTACACCTCTCCTTTGTAGTCTAAGGCTGAGTGTACCTGCTGGAGTTCGCCCCGCACCTTGCACTCAGGAGGGAGGTGTTCTGGGGAGAGCCACTCCTTGAAGGCTAGCCTCATCTCAGCAGGGATATGGTTCCCCTCCAGCAGGTCCTGGCACACTGACGTGTCCCCGTTGAGATACTGCAGGAAGTAGAATGCCACCCGGCCACGGAACAATATGGGCACAGCATGATTCTGCTGGTATGAGGGCAGGTTGAAATCTGCCATCTGCAGAGCTGGGTAAATGAGGACCTGGGCACAGGGAGACAGCAGATGTCCATCTTTTCTCTTGGCCAGACGTTGGCATAGTGCAGCTGCCAGGTTTCCCCCAGCACTATCACCCCCGACTGCCACTCTGCCTGGGTCCACCCCGAACTCTGCCTCTGCCACAGACAGGAAGTGGCATGTTGCAGCGTCACAGTCATCCAGCTGAGTGGGGTACCGATGTTCAGGGGCAAGCCGATATCTAAAAGGTATGAGGGTAGAGAAAGGAGCAACATGTCAAGTCTTTGACAGCTTCACAGCCCCTTTCACTGCATTAATCTGCTTTGGAATCACATTTTGAGGCAGTGAGTCAGAAAGTAAAAGTTACCCAACAGATATCACAGTGGTTTCAGCCTCCTTGGCAATGTGCCTGCAGATGTCATCTGCAGTGTCTAATCACGGGAAACAGAAAATTTGTTTTAGGCTTAGTAGACAGAGGATGAACATTTTGCAAGACAAGCAATACTCCCAATCGGTAAGCCACGCCAGCCTGTCGGGAAAACAACCTGTAGTTAACTGGGATACCCCATTTGCTCACAGCAAAAACTTTACCTTTTTCAAACACAATTTTCTTGTTGTTTTAGTCAATTGTAAAACTACAGTTAAGAAAAGTACATGTCTAAAGATTACTTTTCAATATTGCCTGCTTCCCAAGCTCTCACTACTTCGCAGAAAAAAAACAAAAAAAATTCATGATGGTGCTAGCAGCCACGTGAGTGAGTGCTAGCCACCAACCAGAAAATTAAGCTAGCCAAGACCAACAACACAAATAAACGGACTATACAGCTACAAGTAGTGAATAGAGTTACAAACAGACTAGACCAAACAAGTTAAATGTCTTACATGTGATTAAATGTTTGACACATACTGAGCTACAGTGCATTAGGAAAGTATTCAGAACCTTTGACTTGTTCCACATTTTGATACGTTACAGCCTAAATAGTTTCCCCCCCGCATCAATCTACACACAATACACAGGAACAACAAAGCACAAACGTTTTATTATTTATTTTAGCAAATCTTTTAAAATTAAAAAAGATTATATTACATTTACATAAGTATTCAGACCCTTTACTAAATACTTTGTTGAAGCACCTTTGGTAGTGTTTACAGCCACAAATCTTCTCGGCTATGACGCTAAAAGCTTGGCACACCTGTATATGGGGAGCTTCTCTTATTCTTCTCTGCAGAGCCTCTCAACCTCTCAACGTTGTATGGGGAGCGTTGCTGCACTGCTATTTTCAGGTTTCTCCAAAGATGTTCGATAGGGTTCAAGTCTGGGCACTGGCTGGGCCACTCAAAGACATTCAGAGACTTGTCACGAAGCCACCCCTGTGTTGCTTTGGCTGTGTGCTTAGGGTCGTTGTCCTGTTGGAAGGTGAAACTTCACCCCAGTCTGAGATCCTGAGTGCTCTAGAGCAGGTTTTCATCAAGTCTCTCTCTGTACTTTGCTCCATTCATCTTTCCCTCGATCCTGAGTAGTCTCCCCGTCCCTGCCGATGAAAAACATCCCCACAGCATGATGCTTCCACCACCATGCTTCAACGTAGGGATGGTGCCAGGTATCCGCCGGGCATGACGCTTGGCGTTCAGGCCAAAGAGTTCAATCTTGGCTTCATCAGACAAGAGAATCCTGTTTCATGGTCTGAGTCCTTTGGGTGCCTTTTGGCAAACTTCAAGAGGGCTGTCATGTGCCTTTTACCGAGGAGTGGCTTCCATCTGGCCACTCTACCATAAAGACCTGATTGGTGGAGCGCTGCAGAGATGGTTGTCCTTCTGGATGGTTCTCCCATCTCCACAGAGGAACTCTGGAACACTGTCAGAGTGACCATTGGGTTCTTTGTCACCTCCTTGACCAAAGCCCTTCTCCCCAGATTGCTTAGATTGGCGGCCAGCTCTAGGAAGAGTCTATGTGGTTCCAAACTTCTTGCATTTAAGAATGATGGAGTCCACTGTTCTTGGGGACCTTCAATGCTACAGACATTTTGCGGTACCCTTCCCCAGATCTGTGCCTAGACACAATCCTGTCTCGGAGCTCTACCGACAATTCCTTCGACCTCATGGCTTGGTTTTTGCTCTGTCATGCACTGTCAACAGTGGGACCTTATATAGACAGGTGTGTGCCTTTCCAAATCATGTCCAATCAATTGAATTTACCACAGGTGGACTCCAATTAAGTTGAAGAAACATCTCAAGGATGACCAATGGAAACAGAATGCACCTGAGTTCAATTTCGAGTCTCATAGCAAAGCGTCTGAATACTTAGGTAAATAAGTTATTTCTGTTTTTTATTTTAATACATTTGCAAATATTCCTAAAAACTTGTTTTCAATTTGTCATTATGGAGTATTGCGTGTAGATTGATGAGGATTTAAAAAAAAAAAAATTTTTTAGAATAAGGCTGTGATGTAACAAAATGTGGAAAAAGTCAAGGCGTCTGAATAATTTCCAAATACACTGTACATATATTCTACTTGGACACCGGCTCCCCCTCCTACTTGGACACAGGGCTCTTCTCACAGGCTTTACTTCCGTATGTGGGAGCATTGCGAACCGTATGTTGGGATTTTTGACCCAATTACATGTCAATTGCATAACATAGCAGCTTTTCGTCATCTTTTGTTACAGTATTTCTTTATAACAAAAAAATCAACAACGAAGTTGGCTCTTTTACACTGGGGTCAATGGGAAATAATGTGTGGGCGTGGTCGAGGAGAATTCCTTATTATTACGTGAATATCGAGTCAGAGTACTTCATCTAGACACTATTTTTGTCTTATCATATTACCCAAACAGCCCAACACCCATCCTCCTCCATGGAAATACACCAGTCCCCTCCTCAGGCCCAGTGAACCAGTCGTGGGCTCATACACTCTGACTGGCACCTCAGAGAAGGTCAGGTCTTTCACACGTAGGCCTGGGGGAACTGGTCTTATACGGACCAGGAACCGTCTTCTGAACCACCTGGTGAACCTGACCTGATGACACAGACCCAGACGGTCCAGGATACGGCCCTGACAAGACAGAGAAGGGAGGGCATATCTTGTTAATTAAAGGACTAATACATTGTATGCAGCTTTATTCAGGTGGCTTAGCCTATAGCCTATCTTAGAAATAAGGTCAACACAAACCATTGTGAGCTGGAATATTTTTCAATTACAACAATATAGCTTTTCTTGTTGATTGCAAATTATGCTACAATGAATGCAACAGCTCAGTTAATTTTAAGGAGCCTCTTCACACTTACTAAACATTGTAGAAATACGGTCTTGCGACTCAAATGTAAACTTGGATACTTGCTACGTCTCAACCACTACCCCCAGAGGATGCGCACAACACTCATCCGACAGTTGCCCACCTTGATGCAGTGCAGTGTATACAGAATTGTCTTGATGAGACAACACTCCTACTGTATACACAGTACTTTTTCCTCATATTTGAGACTTATTTTGAGTTTTTACCTGAAATTGCAGTAACAGCCTGTTACTTTCTGAAATAGTGACAGTAGCTGCCGGCTGCACTGAGCCACGTAAAACTATGGAAGCCCATCCCCAACATATATATAACTGTGTTGGATCATACAACTAGGATATGTTTTTTCATTTGTAACATTGTGTGGTGATTTCAGAGGTGGTACCACAGGTCCCAGAGTAGTTGGGGGATTGTTTTAATGGGTCACAGATTTTTTTTCTGATCTGGTAGTAGGCTAACTTAACCAACTCCAGACCATAGTTGTAGAGTATGACATAGTCATAAATAAGCTGTAAAAAAATTTTTTTTTAACGTTTTATATGTGCTATGATGGGACCAGATCATTTTCTAATCAGGTCATACAGTAAAAAGTAATCCTGGCTCTAGGGAGGATGAAAACATGAAAACCTTTTTCACAGACAGAGACAACAAATGTGATTGGTTAAAAACTAACGAGGCTGAATTTGTTGTATGCAAGGTTGCATTGTGTCGGCCTTTGCACCTGTAACTAAAAAGATAGTCAGACAGCATATCATCACTATTGTGTTGATTGATTAATTCCAGACAATAATTTGGTATTAAAATATAAGCAAAATCACATTCACATTTTCTCAGAACGCAAATAAATGGGCCTATTTTAGGCTATAAATACATCATTTAGGCTATGAAAACATGATGTTACATTTCCCCTGGCCAGGTCCAGATGGAATCAGAGTGCATAGGTTTCTCTAGGCTACCTGCAGCTGTGGTTGTTATCAGTAGGCTATTGCTGATCAGACTGAAGCACAGACTAATTGTGCATGTTGACAAATCATGTGGCATGATATGTCAACATTTATATGGCTTCCATATAAAACAGCTCTTCACAGTCAATTCACTTATACCCACGTTTTCAGTTGCAAATGGATTTCACCACGTAAGGATTTGCATGATGTTGATAAAAATGAAGCCTGGTGTACGTTTAGATTACATTTTAGTAATTTTGTTGTAACGTTGTAAGGTAGGTTTGCTGTACTTTTAAATTCTTATAAGGGTTAATTGTTCATTTTTGATAGGTTAATGGTACTGAAGACATCCATTATAGCAATTCTGTGCTTTTGTCTTGAAGCTAAAGTGTAGCCTACAGACAAGAAAATAAACCCTGTAATTGTCTGCACATACAGTACATGCTTGTGAATTGTTGCAATATTCAAGAGTGTAATACAGGGAATAGGGCCATAATGACACCATGACAGAGTTAAGGTTTTACCAATGGGTGGACTTTGTATTGACTCCAATAGAGTGGCAAGGAGGAGGAGGAGCTCTGTGGACCATTCGTGTCCGGAAGTAATTTAGCCATTCATGGTAGCTATTGGCACTCTGTAGAGTTACTATGAGAATATGAAGGTTGAGAACTGTTGTGAAACATCACAGCACAGTGGAAAAATATAGGGCAGCTAGAGATAGATGGGAGGGGTTGAGAGTATCTGAAGGATGGGACTAAAAGCAGAACAAAAGAAAACTAATGTACACTGTGTCTGTATTATTGTTGTCCATTAGTTTACTCCAATGTGGGTAGGGGTGGTAGGGTTAGGGGAAAATAATAAAGAACAAAAATATGTTTGAAATATATACAGTATATATACTGAACAAAAATATAAACACAACATGCAGCAATTTCAAAGAAGATAACAGAGGTACAGTTCATAGAAGGAAATCAGTCAATTAAAATAAATTAATTAGGCCCTCATTTATGGATTTCACATGATTGGTCAGGGGCACAGCCATGGGTGGGCCTGGGAGGGTATAGACCCACCCACTTGGGAGCCAGGTCCACCCACTGGGGAGCCTGGCCCAGCCAATCAGAATGAGTTATTCCCCACAAAAGGGCTTTATTACATACATAAATACTCCTGAGCACCCCCACCCCCGATATATGATCCCGCAGGTAAAGAAGCCGCGGAGGTCTTGGGCTGGCTTCGGTACCCGTGGTCTGCAGTTATGAGGCTGGTTGGATGCACTGCAATGTTCTGAAACGACGTTGGAGGTGGCTTATTCAATTGTCTGGAAACAGCTCTGTTGGACATTCCTGCAGTCAGCATGCCAATTGTACGCTCCCTCAAAACTTGAGAAATCTTTGTCATTTTGTTGTGTGACAAAACTGCACATTTTAGAGTAGCCTTGCTGTCCTCAGCACAAGGTGCACCTGTGTAATGATCATGCTGTTTAATCAGCTTCTTGATATGCCACACCTTTCAGGTGGGTGGATTATCTTGGCAAAAGAGAAATGCTCACTAACAGGGATGTAAACACATTTCTGCACAATTTGAGAGAAATAGGGAACATTTCTGGGATCTTTTATTTCAGCTCATGAAAAATGGGACAAAGACCTTACATGTTGCGTTTAAATTTTTGTTCAGTATATTTACATATTTACCCCAAAATAATATGGGGGATTGGAAATTATGCAGACAATTACATTGATACAAGCCACAATCTATTTGCAATATTGAAGCTGATCTACCCACAAAAAAATGACATAACAATAATAATACAAATTAAGTCAGATTTAATCAACAAATACAATAGTCTGTTTAAAAAGGGTTAAGGGCACAAGACTGTGTACATATGTGGCTGTGATGGCAAACTTACTAAATATCCTGTGTGGCTCAGTTGGTAGAGCATTTGCAAGGCCAGGGTTGTGGGTTTGATTCTCATGGGGGACCACTATGAAAATGTATGCACCTACTACTGTATGAGTGTATGTGAAATGACTAAAAATCCCATTGAGGAGTGAGGCTGTCACAGTTCCAAGATCTCAAAGCTAAATCTGCTTTTAGATTGAAGTTTTATGCCTTGATATCAGGAGCCGGAGGTGAAAAGTTTAATTAAACAATTCAGAGACTGAAAATAATAAATCAGTGACAAATATTTAAAGAGACCGAATCGATATACAGTTCCCGAAATCAGACAGCTGTAACTGTCAATAGTAAATCGAAGCTTAAAACGATGTTTGAGTGAACCTGAATCCCGAAAATGAATTGTGAAGTCGCTTCCAGATACGGTAGACTCCTCCTCCTCACCACTCCAAGCTAGTATCGTGAACCTCTGCTTACCCAAACAATGGAACGCCTGAATGACTTTGGCTTTTCATCATTTATTCAGACCTGTTCTCTTATCTACACACTTGACACTTTATCAGTGTTTCGATTACAGAGAAAGGACAAGCATCTTTTAAAAGAGCAGAGTTCTCTTTTAGTATTCAAGTACAAGCATGTTTTTGTTTTCACCAAAGTGTAAGAATAATTAATTATTTCTACAGACTTGAACATGATTTGACTTGCATAAAACATAAAATAATAAGCAATAACAATTCCATAGATACTCACCACAATTGATATGCCAACAAACAAGCCATGAACTACATGCAGTTTCCCTCGATTTGCAACCCCTTGAGGAATGTCTGAATTCATCATCTCAGAGTACATTAGACCAATTACCAGAAGGAAGAAGGCTGCAATCACTGCAGCAAAGCCAATTATTAAAATTGCAGTGCTGATGTCCATGGTGCTGTAGTGCGATCCCAAGTAGGCTACAGTAGAAGTAAGTCATTAAGTGTGAATATGTTATCCAGCAGTTTGGGTGTCCTTGCCCCTCCTACAACTTTGTTTACACCCTGCTCTGACCTTGTTCTATCTAGATGACTTTGAGTGCCAGTGACAAAGGAACATTCATCATTTTATTCAATGTATTTTATGGACTAAAGCAATTACACATTAAACACATATTTCACAATTATATATTTTTATGAATATATATTTGTATAAATACAATAGTAATAATTCCTTTTAAATTTCCTTTTAAATAAATCATATCATTTATTGTGAAGCAGAGGACACTGGTATCTGAACTTTTAATGTTAATCTGTAGATGGCAGTGATGCCTAGTGATAGCAGATGATGTTCTCCGTCAGATAAGATCTCTAGTCTAGACACATCTGTAAACAAAATGCATGGTATTTCGAATTGAAACCGTATAATGTGGTGGTGTTTACAAAACAATTTATGTTCATTATAATTCAGAATGAAATCTCTGAAAATACTTTGGTGTTTTATTTCAATGCATTATGATTTGTAGCTCTGTGAAATGTGCATGAAAATCACAGCAACTGGAGCTGTTTTCTAGGACTAGTCAACCTTTTAGCCGTCCCAAAGAGTCTCTCAGCCTTTTTTCCGAGAAGCTGAGCCCAGCACAAAGCCGCCATTGTCAAACTGCTCTCTTAAACCCATCCCAGTTTCTGAAAAAGCCCTCCATTCATCAGCTATACCCAGCAAAAATCACAGGGCCTGGCCCAAAAATCACAGGGCCTGGCCCAAAAATCACAGACTGGAATATTGTCTGCAGCCCATGAATTTACTGGATTTGTTTAGGAGGTATTTATGCAGGTCCCTAATTCTTACCTTGCCAAGTTTCTGGGACTGACCCAATTCTGTATTGTCACAGAGAGAGATGTGTTTCAAGTGACAGATCACTAGATCAGGGGTCTTTATGTCTAGTCTTCACAGCGCCCCATCTTCTCATGCATTGAAATGAACTTTTATCACATGAAGTAGTGTGTAATTATGTATGCCACCGTTATATACGCCAAAAGCACCCTTTTTTCATGTCAGCTAGATTGACCAACTTTTACATCACAGTGTAAAACCTGTGTATTTACCTGTAATGGGTAGGCCAATGCAGATAGTAAAACCTGTGTATTTACCTGTAATAGGTAGGCCAATGCAGATAGTAAAACCTGTGTATTTACCTGTAATAGGTAGGCCAATGCAGATAGTAAAACCTGTGTATTTACCTGTAATAGGTAGGCCAATGCAGATAGTAAAACCTGTGTATTTACCTGTAATAGGTAGGTCAATGCAGATGTAGCCAACTGGGTTTGAACTCGGGTCACCTGGTCACCACTGTGTTAGCCCACTGAGCTCAAGTCTAGACATTAGCTCAGGGAGCTCATGCAAGACTTAAGGTCTCAGGCAAGGTTACTCATCATGTGAGGGTGGCTCTCCAAAACATCTATAGAGTATTCATCACTTTTCCTCCCACCGTATACACTTAAAAAAAAGGAGTGGATCAATATATTTTTTTACAAGCAGCAAAACACACAGTCATAACAAATATCTGATACATTGTGATTATAGACAAAGAGATAGAAAGATACATGTAGAGAGAGAGCAAGAGATAGAGATAGTGTGTGTGTGTGTGTGTGTGTGTGTGTGTGTGTGTGTGTGTGTGTGTGTGTGTGTGTGTGTGTGTGTGTGTGTGTGTGTGTGTGTGTGTGTGTGTGTGTGTGTGTGTGTGTGTGTGTGTGTGTGTGTGTGTGTGTGTGTGTGTGTGTGTGTGCGTGCGTGCGTGCGCGTGTAAAAATAAAATAAAAATGTATTGGTCACATGCACCGAATACAACAGGTGTTGACTTTACTGTTAAATGCTTACTTATGAGCCCATTCACAACAATGCAGAGTTAAAAAGTAAGTTAAAAACTTGCTAAATACATTTAAATAATAAGGAAATAGTAACGTAATAAAGTAACAATGAGGATATATACCAGGAGTACTGGTACCAAGTCATTGGGCAGGGGTACAAGGTAGTTGAGGTAATTGAGGTAATACAGTATGTAGGTAGAGGTAAAAGTGACTAGGCAATCATGATATATAATAAACAGAGTAGCAGCAGCATCACGCAGCATCTTATGTGAAAGTGTGTGTGTTTTTTTTTAAACGTTGATACTGGTACTGTAGGATACATGTGATGTAACCAAGCCCAACCAGTTTGGGTGAATGTTGTCTCATCAAACTATTCAAAGTAAGCTATCAAAGTATGTTATGGCACTTCCCAAGTGTATGAGAAACTTATCCACCTATTATTTCCCAGAGAGTGTCACAGCTTGAAGGAGAATTGAGAAACATTGGCACATCTCAAAAACCGTAAAACAGAGCATTTAGCTCACTGTAAACAACTTAGGGAGGAAGAAAATTATTGATTTTAATAGAGGACTGAAATACTGAAATATGACTTCACGGCATCACAGCAGTTGTGGCAGACGCCTCTCGGGGGTGGGTAGAAATAAAACCAGTCACAGTCGACACACAGTAAAGCAATATATTCCTCACCATTCAACCTGTCAATCAGGATTAATGGTCTTTTTAAAAAAAACTCCCTTCAGATCGCAGGTCTTTTTTTCAACACTGCGGGGACGGGTAGTCAGAGCGCTATAAAGTAAGCTATCGGAGTCAGAGGCGGTAACGGCCAAGGATAGGAACACAACACACTTGTTGTGTAGACGATTCAGTAGCGCATGCCTTCGGAGACACTCTCGCCTTCTTTAGGATAGTTGAAAAGTAACAGCGGACTACCGGTGTAATATGGTCATTAGTCAAAAATAATAGTTTGCCAATAAACTGAATAATCGATAAACATGCCAGAGCTCCGTATATTGACGCATTTCTGAGCTTGGTACATAATAGCCTAAATGTTATGAAACATTGACTTCAAGTGCTGCAGTTGGCTAGTTTGAGTTTTGGTTTTATCCAGATATTTACCTAAAATCCGCTCTGCCAAGGACATCACGATTGGAGGATATCAAACTTATATCAAACTGTTTGTGTTCGAAAAATTCAGAGCATTTAGGTTACTGTAAGAAGAAGGAACATGGATTTTAAGTGTTTGAGATGTATAGTGTTTTTCCCCATACACATTGTCTACTACATATTGAAAGCAAGTGTGTACTTAATTCTACCAAGTAGACGAAGAACCCTGATCAAGGAGATGGTCCTGATCACAGGCGGGGGACGAGGTATCGGTCGTCACCTGGCTCAGGAGTTTGCCAAGCAGGGGGCTAAAAAGGTAAATAAAACACATGCATGCGTTTAGTTTTTGCACTTTATTAATTGTATTATGCAACTTGTTGAGCATCAAACGTGATTGGGTTCACTTAACCTTGAGTAATATAAGCACTCCTAAAATAGCCTATAGTTCCCCAGACCTGTGCATGTTTTCATATCTTTTGAATTAGTACGCTCATTGATTAGGCTACATGGTTATAACGACAACTGAGTTGATACCCTGTAGCCAACCTCTGAACACCTTCTGTGCGATACCTAGTATTTTTTTATGCACACTTCTTTCCATAACTATTATTTGTATTGACGTATCCCGTATTCTCCTTAACCAAAAGCACCATAGGTTTGCAGCAGGTAGCCTACATTGCAAGGGCAACGACATTAGTTTGTCCACATGTTCCTCCAATCTATTGTTTCCTCTGTAACATGAATGGAGTAGATCATGCCAATCAGATTGCAGGACAGGGCCCTCAATTTTGGCACAACAGACTATTATTTACAATGACAGCCCTACACTGGCCAAACCCTGACGATGCTGGGCCAATTGTGCAGCGCCCTATGGGACTCCCAATCAAGGCCGGTTGTAATAAAGCCTGGATTTGAACCAGGGTGTCTGTAGTGACACCTCTAAACACAGAGATGCAGTGCCTTAGACCGCTGCGCCACTCAGGAGTAGCTCTGCAGAAGGGCAAAAGTCTCCCTCTGACCATTTGACCGCTGACGTATTATAGTGACTCACGGAATGATTTCTGTTCAGCCAAAGCTCAGCCAAAGCTCAGAAAAAGGAGTTATGGCTTAACATTGATATTGGATGAGATCAAGCATCATTAATGTCCAGAATAAAGTTTTATTGTTGATGACTGCCAACAGGAGTGACCTTGATCAAGTGGTAACATATCACTTCTATGGAATTGGGATGAACTTTTTCAACTTTCTGAAGAAACATGTTTAAAAGCTAATCACCTTATCCTCACAGGAGAAATGTTGTAGTCCTGCTGGGATTAGCAGAAAAACACTAACTGTGCCAAGTGCCTACACAAGACATCACATTGCCATAATAAAACACTGATTCAGATGTGTTTTTCAAGCAAACCAGCAAGGCAGAAACTTAACTTAACCTTAACCACACTGCTAACCATAATTCCTAACCATAATTTAAGACCAAAAGCACATTTTTGTTTTCATGAATTTTTACAATATAGCCCATTTTGACTTAGCAGCTGGCCTATCAAAGGAGAAATCGCCCAGTTCTGCCTCCAGGACAAGACACATGACAATAAACGTCAACCTGCTACCTTACACTAAGTTTATTATTGAGGTGAAATTAAGCCCACAGAGGAAAATGGCATGTTTCAGCTGCCTCACCCATCCAAAACATGCATCCGTCAGCCAAAGCTCTTATAAATAACCTGTTCACACCCTCCTCCTTAACAAGAAACAGTCACTTATGCTTGAAATGCCCCAGTGACTACATTGACAGTCCCCGCCAGGCCGCCACTACTGGTCGGACTACCCACTATTCCAATTACAATACAAACATTACACAGCTGAGTGCATAGTGAGCCACCATAGTGTTCTGTTAGCTCTGAATTGTAATGGACAGAGTCTCAGACACACAGATGGAGACATAATCATTTCACAATGATTCCATGTGAATACCACCAACCCACCCCACTTTATTTGTTTCATTATTATTTTTTACAAATGATTAAATAGCTAGTTGTATTTTCACCGATGCAACTTAGAGGAATAATTATAGCTTTATGAATTGTCAGATGGAGCACCACATGTAGCAGCTTTTGCATAGCCTTACATTATGTGTCCACGCTAAAATATCCCATTTTAACTTTAAGTGCTTTGGCCTTGCTCTTCATCCTTCCATCAACATCTCCTCAGGGAACAACCCACAAAAAACTGTGGCTTTTAAAAGCTATAATTTGCAGCTGCACAACAAAGGAAGTCACCATTCTTGTCAGGACCCCATTGTTGGGTATTATCAAGGTGTGAAGGCTTTGAAAACAACACCTGCACTAATGTGCCTCACAATCACTCCCTGCCTAAGATATGCTAAAAAGAAGTAGGACATTCATCACAAATAACCTCTAGGAAAGACTTTACCCCAGTTTGAGGTCCATTGTGATTGGCAGATGGAATTTCTCTATTCTCTCTAGTAGCTTTGGTGCTTTCACGGTAGGGAGTGCACTAGCCACAGCATTGATGAAAGAATGATGTGAGGTGAAAAGGAGAGACTGGTGAGAGGGGGATAGAGGGAGGTGAGAGGGGGAGTAAGGCCTTGTGTGTGTCGTCAAAAGAGCCGTTACAGAGTGAAGCACTAAAACAATAAACCACAGCAACTTTACAAAAGCTGAGCACCCAAGTTCAGAGAACAGAGAAAGAGGGAGGGGGCCTCTAGCACAACCACAATAAATGTTTCAGAGGTTGAAGCAACATATTCACATATGCTCTCAATGTACCCTATGCAATTCAAGTATATTCCACTGGCATCCCAAACCAGAAATCCAAAATCCCCTTGGTTAAAAATGTCAGCATGTAGAATTTAATAAGGTACTTAGTTGTGCATTTTGTTTTTGCGACTCAATTTGTGGATCATAATATTTTGAACATGTGGAGAAGAAAGTACAATTGAAGATAGTAAGAGATATTGGCATCGTTCTCAGCACCGGCTACTCATTAGGAGAACTGGGAACATATGCCTCTACCCAGGTTGATAGTGGCTTTACACATTGGCAAGCTCTATTGTGTGTGTGTGTGTGTGTGTGTGTGTGTGTGTGTGTGTGTGTGTGTGTGTGTGTGTGTGTGTGTGTGTGTGTGTGTGTGTGGAGGCGGGAAGCACACTGTTCCCAGCTGGGTATTGCCCTGCAACTGACCCTGTTGTCTCCGCACTAATTAGACAGTGGTAGGGCAGGCGACTGCCTCCTGAACTCCCTGTTTCCCCTCCCTGTTTCCCCTCCCTGTTAGCCCCTATCCCCTACAACTGGTGTGAAGAAGAGGGTTCGTGCCCATCCTGGAACCCATTTTTGTCCTTGTGAAATATTATTGCGTTCTGTTGTAGGGATGTGGATGACGTCCACCACATCACCAGCTCATCATCGTTGCACCCTGATACACCAACACTTGGCGATTTGCAAGACTTAATGCCTTTGAATAAATCATGTCCTTGAACAGACCATCAATTTTACACAATTGGTGAATGTTGTATAATCTAGTCAGATATGGCACCTCAGACAGAGTAATCACTGGTTTATCAGAGATACTTAGTCACTCGATGTGAGGGAATTTAGAATTAGTTTTCCGTAACACTTAGGCATTCTAAGCTGATAGCTCTAGATTTGGCCAGCCATTGTTTATCCTGAAGCCCCAGTGTGTTGGGACTGGCAGATAAGCATAATGAATTAAATAACAGGAGAGCACAGGGTGAGTGGTGATTTTTAATGAGAAATGTCAGGTTTGTTTGTTAGGATGAAATCCTATTAAAGGCTTTCAGTAATTTACCTAGACCCATCCGTTCACCTCTGCTGATTACTTAAATGGGCTGGCAAACGAAGCAAACAAAAAAGCAATCGAAAGAAACTCAAACAAAGACCCATCCAGTGGAAAGCCAAACATTTTTTACTCTTGGAACTTGATCAAAACTGCATATCACGCAGATTGTGATCCTCCCGTATCTCCCCTTAAGCAAACATTTCGCTTTACAGTTTTAATGCAGTTTTAATGCTCCCATTATGCAAGTAAACATAAGCCCATAGGGACTAGCATCATTAAAACATTGGTGGGATCTGAATACACTGTCACAGACAGCTGGCCTAGATGTAGTGTTGCAGTAAAACAAGACAGATAGCGGCAAAACCTTCGGCAAGCTAGCTAAGCATGTTTAAGATGTTGAGATATACATTTACTATCCTCCTATTCATTCCTAAATAAATGAGTGGCTATAGCCTGGCTGTCTCTGTACTCTTCTACATCAGGACAAGGATGTCACCGTGACCTCTGCTTGTGTTTGTTATCTTCCTTATCTACATGTAGAATTAAGATTTGTTTGTATTCACACAATATTGATATCATATTGTAAGGGTGGATGAAAGGCACGCATGCACGCACACACACACACACACACACACACACACACACACACACACACACACACACACACACACACACACACACACACACACACACAGGATCACTTTCCAGAGGACTTTCTGCAAAAATATTAACCTTGGTCACTGGCAACCAGCCAAGCCCTACACTGGCCCCATCAGCACTTCACACACAAACTGTTTTCAGACTCCCTGACCAGAAATGACTGGGTTCATCTGCCCAACAGGCCGTGTAATCTCTTTGAGAATGTGTGTTTGAGAGATGAGGAGGGCTCACCCCCTGATTTCATTACCTTTCCCTGACCCCAAAGACTGACGGATCTAATTGCCCAATCGCTGCCCCCCACCTCCATCCTAGCCCATGTTCCCTGCTCAAATGACTGAGCTTAATTTACCCTCTCCAGGCTGATGAAGAGACGTTTCATTCACACTGCAACCCCACCCCCTTAATCTCACTCTGAAACTATTTGTTGCTTCTAAACATGGCCCCTCTGTTCTCTGAATGAAAGGAACATTTCAACCAAATTATCTCATCTCATCCTAGGGCCAAATGCTGCAAACATGAAATGTCTGTACACTTGTTGAGAGCATGTGTCATCGGCATAGTTGTTTGGCTTTGGCTACCCATGAAACGTATTTTAGCCATGTTTTCTCAGGATTTCGACAACAATAAGTGTACAGATAGCTGATTGTTGACTGATTGTTGAAAAGCAAAATATTACTATTCATTCAGCTGAGCTAATTGCTCATATTTTTTATTCAGAGCATATTACACTATTATGCAATTTTATAACCCTATTTTATAACCCTTGGCTAATGTTTACCCTCTACAGGTGATCCTGTGGGGCCGCACAGAGAAGTGTCTGAAAGAGACATGCGAAGAGATCTCCCAATTTGGAACAGAGTGCCACTACTTCCTGTGCGACGTGGCCAATCGGGAGGAAGTTTACAAGCAGGCCAAGGTGGTCAGGGAGAAGGTATGCTATTTAGATCTATTATAAATCCAATTTTTATCCACACATACAAAATATTGTTTGGAGCCAGTGAAACGCTCGTGGGTCAATGTTTCTCTCACTGCTGTTACTACTGTCTACAGAACTGGCAGGGATTCATTGTATTTTAATTCCTCTCCCCATCTGACATACAGTACCAGTCAAATGTTTGGACACACACTACTCATTCCAGGGTTTTTCTTTACTTGCACTATTTTCTACATTGTAGAATAATAGTGAAGACATCAGAACTATGAAATAACACATATGGAATCATGTAGTAACGAAAAACGTGCTAAACAAATCAATATATATATTTTATATCATTCAAAGTAGACTTGATGACAGCTTTGCACACTATTGGCGTTCTCTCATGCCTTTCAATTAACAGTTGTGCCATACAGGTTACAAACTAAATGGAAAGAGATTTCTGATGTACCAATTCCAAGGCACATGGAGAAAAAAAACTACACTTGATTCAACACTTCGAGTTTTTAATGTAAATTATTATATAAAATTCTTGCCACCAACAGAATGCTATATATATGGGGCATACAACATTCTCAGCTCTATAGATTTTGCTGCAAAGAGACAGAATCAATAGATCATTTATTCTGGTATTGCCCCTATGTAGCTTGTTTCTGGTCACAGGTTAAGGAATGGTTAAAACATTTGGAAAGCCATAGTCAGTCAATAAATAATACTCATAGGAAAGGTTTTCATTTTTTACCCCTTTTTCTCCCCAATTCCGTGGTATCCAATTGGTAGTTACAGTCTTGTCTCATCGCTGCAACTCCCATACGATCTTGGGAGAGACGACGGTCAAGAGCCATGCCTCCTCCGAAACACGACCCAACCAAGCCGCACTGCTTCTTCACACAATGTCCGCTTAACCTGGAAGCCAGCCACACCAATGTGTCAGATGGAGACACCGTACACCCGGCAACAATGTCAGCTTGCGTGTGCCTGGCCCGCCACATTAGACAGGTTAAAAAATTATATAAAACATCACAGCACAATTGAGATACAGTGCCTTGCGAAAGTATTCGGCCCCCTTGAACTTTGCGATCTTTTGCCACATTTCAGGCTTCAAACATAAAGATATAAAACTGTATTTTTTTGTGAAGAATCAACAACAAGTGGGACACAATCATGAAGTGGAACGACATTTATTGGATATTTCAAACTTTTTTAACAAATCAAAAACTGAAAAGTTGGGCGTGCAAAATTATTCAGCCCCTTTACTTTCAGTGCAGCAAACTCTCTCCAGAAGTTCAGTGAGGATCTCTGAATGATCCAATGTTGACCTAAATGACTAATGATGATAAATACAATCCACCTGTGTGTAATCAAGTCTCCGTATAATAAATGCACCTGCACTGTGATAGTCTCAGAGGTCCGTTAAAAGCGCAGAGAGCATCATGAAGAACAAGGAACACACCAGGCAGGTCCGAGATACTGTTGTGAAGAAGTTTAAAGCCGGATTTGGATACAAAAAGATTTCCCAAGCTTTAAACATCCCAAGGAGCACTGTGCAAGCGATAATATTGAAATGGAAGGAGTATCAGACCACTGCAAATCTACCAAGACCTGGCCGTCCCTCTAAACTTTCAGCTCATACAAGGAGAAGACTGATCAGAGATGCAGCCAAGAGGCCCATGATCACTCTGGATGAACTGCAGAGATCTACAGCTGAGGTGGGAGACTCTGTCCATAGGACAACAATCAGTCATATATTGCACAAATCTGGCCTTTATGGAAGAGTGGCAAGAAGAAAGCCATTTCTTAAAGATATCCATAAAAAGTGTTGTTTAATGTTTGCCACAAGCCACCTGGGAGACACACCAAACATGTGGAAGAAGGTGCTCTGGTCAGATGAAACCAAAATTGAACTTTTTGCCAACAATGCAAAATGTTATGTTTGGCGTAAAAGCAACACAGCTCATCACCCTGAACACAGCATCCCCACTGTCAAACATGGTGGTGGCAGCATCATGGTTTGGGCCTGCTTTTCTTCAGCAGGGACAGGGAAGATGGTTAAAATTGATGGGAAGATGGATGGAGCCAAATACAGGACCATTCTGGAAGAAAACCTGATGGAGTCTGCAAAAGACCTGAGACTGGGACGGAGATTTGTCTTCCAACAAGACAATGATCCAAAACATAAAGCAAAATCTACAATGGAATGGTTCAAAAATAAACATATCCAGGTGTTAGAATGGCCAAGTCAAAGTCCAGACCTGAATCCAATCGAGAATCTGTGGAAAGAACTGAAAACTGCTCTTCACAAATGCTCTCCATCCAACCTCACTGAGCTCGAGCTGTTTTGCAAGGAGGAATGGGAAATAATTCAGTCTCTTGATGTGCAAAACTGATAGAGACATACCCCAAGCGACTTACAGCTGTAATCGCAGCAAAAGGTGGCGCTACAAAGTATTAACTTAAGGGGGCTGAATAATTTTGCACGCCCAATTTTTCCGTTTTTGATTTGTTAAAAAAGTTTGAAATATCCAATAAATGTCGTTCCACTTCATGATTGTGTCCCACTTGTTGTTGATTCTTCACAAAAAATACAGTTTTATATCTTTATGTTTGAAGCCTGAAATGTGGCAAAAGGTCGCAAAGTTCAAGGGGGCCGAATACTTTCGCAAGGCACTGTATATATCGCACATGGAAACCAAACGAGGGTGGTCTATGGTGATAGGTAGGATTGGATGAGAGTGGCTGAGGGGTGGGATTAAAGCGCTTATGTTTGGTAATGTATTATTTTTATTCAACTACTTTATATAAAAAGTAACATGTATATAAAATGTGTATTCAAAATGTGCATGCAAAATATATATGTAAAATGTATGTACAGTTGAAGTCGAAAGTTTACATACACCTTAACCAAATGCATTTAATCTCAGTTTTTCACAATTTCTAACATTTTATCCAAGTAAAAATGCCCTTTCTTAGGTCAGTTAGGATCACCACTTTATTTTAAGAATGTGAAATATCAGAATAATAGTAGAGATAATTATTTATTTAAGCTTTTATTTCTTTCATCACATTCCCAGTGGGTCAGAAGTTTACATACACTCAATTAGTATTTGGTAGCATTGCCTTTAAATTGTTTAACTTGGGTCAAACGTTTCAGGTAGCCTTCCACAAGCTTCCCACAATAAGTTGGGGGAATTTTTGCCCATTCCTCCTGACAGAGCTGGTGTAACTGTGTCAGGCTTGTAGGCCTCCTTGCTCGCACTCGCTTTTTTTCAGTTCTGCCCACAAATTGTCTATAGGATTGAGGTCAGGGCTTTGTGATGGCCACTCCAATTCATTGACTTTGTTGTCCTTAGGCCATTTTGCCACAACTTTGGAAGTATGCTTGGGGTCTTTGTCCATTTTGAAGACGCATTTGCGACCAAGCTTTAACTTCCTGACTGATGTCTTGAGATGTTGCCTCAATATATCATCATCATTTTCCTACCTCATGACGTCATCTATTTTGTGAAGTGCACCAGTCCCTCCTGCGGCAAAGCACCCCCACAACATGATGCTGCCACCCCCGTGCTTCACGGTTGGGATGGTGTTCTTCGGCTTGTAATCATTCCCCTTTTTCCTCCAAACATAACGATGGTCATTATGGCCATTTTTGTTTCACCAAACCATAGGACATTTCTCTAAAAATTACGATCTTTGTCCCCATGTGCAATTGCAATCTGTAGTCTGATATAGATACTTTTGTACCTGTTTCCTCCAGCATCTTCACAAGGTCCTTTGCTGTTGATCTGTGATTGATTTGCACTTTTCGCATCAAAGTACATTTGTCTCTAGGAGACCGAACGTGTCTCCTTCCTGAGCAGTATGATGGCTGCATGGTCCCATGGTGTTTATACTTAGGTAATATTGTTTGTACAGATGAACGTGGTACATTCAGGCGTTTGGAATTGCTCCCAAGGATGAACCAGACTTGTGGAGGTCTACTATTTTTGTGGCTGATTTCTATTGATTTTCCCATGCTGTCAAGCAAAGAGGCACTGAGTTTGAAGGTAGGCCTTGAAATACATACACAGGTACACCTCCAATTGACTCAAATGATGTCAATTAGCCTACCAGAAGGTTCTAAAGCCATGACATCGATGTCCTAGCTGACTTGCCAAAACTATAGTTTGTTAACAAGACATTTGTGGAGTGGTTGAAAAATGAGTTTTAATGACTCCAACCTAAGTGTATGTAAACTTCTGACTTCAACTGTATATGTAGCAGAAATGCTGTAAAAAAACTAAAAGATATTTGTCCTCCTCGGAGTAGGAAAAAAAAATATTTTTTAAATAAGGTGTGCCTTGTTAAAAGTTCATTTGTGGAATTTCTTTGCTTAATGTATTTCAGCCAATCAGTTGTGTTGTGACAAGCTAGGGGGGTATACAGAAGATAGCCCTATTTGGTAAAAGACGAAGTCCATATTATGGCAAGAACAGCTCAAATAAGCAAAAAAAAAAACGACAGTCCATCATTACTTTAAGACATTAACGTCAGTCAATCTGAAAAATTTCAACAACTTTGAAAGTGCAGTCGCCAAAACCATGAAGCGCTATGATGAATCTGGCTCTCATGACCGCCACAGGAAAATAAGATTGCTGCAAAGAAACCACTACTAAAGGACACCAATAAGAAGAAAATATGTGCTTTGGCCAAGAAACACGAGCAATGGACATTAAAAGGTGGAAATATGTCTGATGAGTCCAAATTTGAGATTTTTGGTTCCAACCGCCGTGTCTTTGTGAGACGCAGAGTAGGTGAGCGGATGATCTCCGAATGTGTGGTTCCCACCGTAAAGCATTGAAGAGGTGGTGTGCGGGTGTTTTGCTAGTGACACTGTCTGTGATTTATTTAGAATTCAAGGCACACTTAACCAGCATGGCTACCACAGCATTTTAAACCATACGCCATCCCATCTGGTTTGTGCGTAGTGGGACTATCATTTTGTTTTTTGACAGGACAATGACCCAAATACACCTTGGCTATTTGACCAAGAAGGAGAGTGAGGGAGTGCTGCATCAGATGACCTGGCCTCCGCAATCACCCGACCTCAACCCAATTGAGATGGTGTGGGATGAGTTGGATCGCAGAGTGAATGAAAAGCAGCCAACAAGTGCTCAGCATATGTGGGATCTCCTTCCAGGCTTTTGGAAAAGCATTCCTCATGAAGCTGATTGAGAGAATGCCAAGAGTGTGCAAAGCTGTAATCAAGGCAAAGGGTGGCTACTTTGAGAATCTCAAATATAAAATATATTTTGATTTGTTTAGCACTTTTTTGCTTACTAAATGGTTCCATATGTGTTTTTTCATAGTTTCGATATCTTCACTATTATTCTACACTGTAGAGAATCGTAGAAATGATGAAAAACCCTTGAGAATGAGTAGGCGTGTCCAAACATTTGACTGGTACTGTATGATTCACCTCAATTACAATGTCAAGATGTCAATGTCAAGATAAGAATATGACTGTCAGCTCTACCACATAACTTCACATGAAAAGAAAGTAGGTAGAAAAAAGTGGATAAATCCTCTTAATAAAAAAACAGCAGTTTTGTTTCTGACATTTGTTTTGTTATTATTTTTACAGGTGGGAGATGTTACGATCCTGGTGAATAACGCTGCAGTGGTCCATGGGAAAAGTCTGATGGACAGCGACGATGACTGTCTTTTGAAATCTCAACATATCAACACAATGGGACAGTTCTGGGTAAGTGTTGTTGAGGTTTAGGAAGTGAGGTGCGTGCTTCCTTACAGTTAGATCAATCTTATCATTCTCCAAAAGTGCTTTTATTGGCCCTTCGTGTCAGTCTCAGGTTAATTTACGGGAGTGTTGGGGTATTTCCAAATTATAGGCTTACTGCTTCAGCCCCTAGGTAGAACATCAGAGGGCCTCTGAAACCTATAGCAGTCTCTGTTTGAATAGAGATCAAACTTTCAGGTTGCATAAATGCAATCATCAGCTAAAAAAAATTGAAACTCAATATGTGGCTCCACTTGGGCCTGTTTCCTCTGTGTGTCTCTTTTTCATGTGTATAACTGTACATTTTCCCCAATGTCCCCCCCCTTTCTTCTCCCTCATCCAGACTACAAAGGCCTTCCTACCACGGATGCTGGAGCTCCAGCACGGCCACGTGGTCTGTATAAACTCCATCCTGTCCCAGTCGCCCATCCCTGGGGCCATCGACTACTGTACCTCCAAGGCCTCCTCCCTGGCCTTCATGGAGAGCCTGACTCTGGGCCTGCTGGACTGTCCCGGAGTGGGCTGCACCACCGTGCTCCCCTTCCACACCAACACTGAGATGTTCCAGGGCATGAGAGTCAGGTGAGCAAGCCTACGACATGGTTCTTCACAATCTAGTTTAGATTACACCACCACTACTGCTATGCACCATTTTCTACATGCATGTATTGTAGTTACTGTAAAGCTAATCTCTCTGGGTTTTCTGGTCCTGTAGGTTTCCAGCACTCTTCCCTCCCCTCAAGCCAGAGACAGTTGCTGAAAGGACTGTGGATGCAGTCAGAACTAACACAGCCTACGTTTACATGCCCTGGACCATGCATGCTCTCGTTGTCCTCAAAAGGTAGTGTCTCATATCATTTTGGCCTATTTAAAGTACATACATTTGAAGTCAGAAGTTTACATACACTTAGGTTTGAGTCCTTAAAACATTTTTTACAACCACTCCCCAAATTTCTTGTTAACAAACTATAGTTTTGGCAAGTTGGTTAGGACATCTACTTTGTGCATGACACAAGTCATTTTTCCAACAATTGTTTACAGACAGATTATTTCACTTATAACTCACTGTATCACAATTCCAGTGGGTCAGATGTTTACATACACTAAGTTGAATGTGCCTTTAAACATCTTGGACAATTCCAGAAAACGATGTCATGGCTTTAGAAGCTTCTGATAGGCTAATTTACATCATTTGAATCAACTGGAGGTGTACCTGTGGATATATTTCAAGGCTTACCTTCAAACTCAGTGCCTCTTTGCTTGACATCATGGGAAAATCAAAAGAAATCAGCCAAGACCTCAGAAAAAAACTCCACAAGTCTGGTTCATCCTTGGGAGCAATTTCCAAACGCCTGAAGGTACCACGTTCATCTGTACAAACAATAGTACACAAGTATAAACACCATGGGACCACGCGGCCATCATACCGCTCAGGAAGGAGACGCTTTCTGTGTCCTAGAGATGAACGTACTTTGGTGCGAAAAGTGCAAATCAATCCCAGAACAACAGCAAAGGACCTTGTGAAGATGCTAGAGGAAACAGGTACAAAAGTATCTATATCCACAGTAAAACGGGTCCTATATTGACATAACCTGAAAGGCCGCTCAGCAAGGAAGAAGCCACTGCTCCAAAACCGCCATAAAACAGCCAGACTACAGATTGCAACTGCACATGGACAAAGATTGCACTTTTTGGAGAAATGTCCTCTGGTCTATTGAAACAAAAATAGAACTGTTTGGCCATAATGACCATTGTTATGTTTGGATGAAAAAGGGGAAGCTTGCAAGCTGAAGAACACCATCCCAACCGTGAAGCACGGGGGTGGCAGCATCATGTTGTGGGGGTGCTTTGCCGCAGGAGGGACTGGTGCACTTCACAAAATAGATGGCATCATGAGGTAGGAAAATGATGATGATATATTGAGGCAACATCTCAAGACATCAGTCAGGAAGTTAAAGCTCGGTTGCAAATGGGTCTTCCAAATGGACAATGACCCCAAGCATAATTCCAAAGTTGTGGCAAAATGGCTTAAGGACAACAAAGTCAAGGTATTGGAGTGGCCATCACAAAACCCTGAACTCAATCCTATAGAAAATGTGTGGGCAGAACTGAAAAAAAGCGAGTGCGAGCAAGGAGGCCTACAAACCTGACTCAGCTACACTAGCTCTGTCAGGAGGAATGGGCAAAAATTCACCCATCTTGTTCTGGGAAGCTTGTGGAAGGCTACCTGAAACGTTTGACCCAAGTTCAACAATTTAAAGGCAATGGTACCAAATACTAATTGAGTGTATGTAAACTTCTGACCCACTGGGAATGTGATGAAATGAAAGCTGAAATAAATCATTCTCTCTACTATTATTCTGACATTTCACATTCTTAAAATAAAGTGGTGATCCTATCTGACCCGAAGACAGGGAATTTTTTACTAGGGTTAAATGTCAGGAATCGTGAAAAACTGAGTTTAAATGTATTTGGCTAAGGTGTATGTAAACTTCCTACTTCAACTGTACATGTCTTTCACTCATATGTAACCTCATATGTAACCTCCTATCTCTTTACTGTCTCTACACCCTAGCTTCATGCCACAAGCTGCTCTTGAAGAGATCCACAAGTTCTCTGGAAGCTATACCTGCATGAATACATTCAAGGGGAGGACATAAAAACAAATGATCCTGAATGTCAATACATATCAGAGGAACCTCACTAAGTCTGGAGGATGTTGAAGGGAAGTATCCATGGGCTACAGGACATTGGGAAACAATGGATGCCCTTTGAAAGTATGCAGGAAGGTGTCTTGGAGACTTTAGCGTACTGTATATGGTTGCTCCGACGGGGTAGATTTCACTTTCACGCTGCTGGAACTTATCCTGGTCTCTTTCTTGATCTCCTGTGTGTAGTTGGACGGACTAAATACCATTCACACATTGAGCAGAAGCCATGCAAAACTAGTCTGGATAAACAGCAGTTTTTTTTCAAGTCTGTTTTTTATTATCCTTTGTTTTCTACCAATCATGTGTCTTTGAATGGAATCACATTAATAAATTGATGTTACAGACAACCAAAGTGTCTCTTTGTTCACATAGACTGGCGAATGTCTAGTCGTCAACACAGCAGAGCTAACCAGATGAAATGATAGAGAATGATAACACAGTTATGCCAAACAGCAAATGAGCAACATTCTTTGGAAGGTAAAACAGAGCCGTACACTGTTAACTTATACATTGTAAAGTAGGTTAGGCCTGGAATCCAATCCAAAACAATGCTATAGTGCGCTTGACATTTTAAATTGCATTTAAGAGCTGCATTGTCGACTTGCCACTCGGATTGAATCACGGCTCAAGTTGTTACATGCTGGAAAAAGGTTATTCATGAAACCATTAGATGTTTTATTGAGTAATCTAAAACATGGTTCAAAAGGCCTTGCAACATGTATTCCTGAGATCATCAAAGATAACCTGTCCAAATTACAGTATATGTGGTGTGGGGGAATACCTGATTTAGAAGAATGACTTTACTGATTAATGAATGGGCCTTGCTTCTGACTTTCACATACTGTATCATAGCATCAGAGGAAGAATGTACAGTTAGATTTCCACTCCTTGCTATGAGAGATAAACTTCACCCACTTAATGAAGTGATCTATAGTGTACAGATCTAGAGACCCAGAGCTGTGTTGTTGTGACATACCCTATGTCTGAGCACAAGTCAAGGCAAGCACACACTCACAGCCCCGGGCCAACCAATAAGAGATGACTGTAAAAACGGGAATAGTGTCTGCCCTTTGGCTGCCAGACAAGGCTCATAAACATTCATTTGAATCCAAGCGAACCATAAATGCCCTCCTGTGCGCTCACGATAGGGCCACTCATTGTGATCACTAGGTGACCCACACCAGGCTGGATAGAGGGAGAAAGGATGTGCTCTGCTGGGAGAGAACCTTAGCCTCTGTTAAGGGCCTGTTTTTCATTCCCTGAGTGGGCTATAGCTGTTGCGAAAGAGGAGGGAGAAGATAGAGGCATGTTGAGACAGAACTAGGTCGATGAGGGAGCCATGTAGTGCAAGTATGGTGGAAGAGGAGGGCTGAAATGGCTTGAGTCTCACGGGGCAGGTTCAGAGCAAGGTTAGCCAAATAGTGGATAAATCAGGAGGGGAGACAGAGGGGGGGCTTGGAAAGACACACACACTCTCTCTGAGCTTGATGGACCAGGTGGAAGCAGAGGGTTGACTAGGGTTGGGGTGTTGATGGGTGTTGGGGGTGTTTGGGGTGTTGATGCATAGTGTGTAACATAGTGTGTAACTCTGTGTTGTTTTCGTCTCACTGCTTTGCTTTATCTTGGCCAGGCCAGTTGGACATGAATACTTGTACTCAACTGGCCTACCTGGTTAACTAAAGGTGAAATAAAAAAATAACAAGTTTCAATCGAAGACAGATATAGTCCACTGTCCTCTCTTTCACAGCCTTCTCCCCGATCAGCAATTAGGAACTATTGTTGTATTGATCTTAAATTAACTGTAATAATCTACCACATTTGTGCTTCACTTTAAAGCTGCAAGCCTAAGTGTACTTTCCTATATGATTTCCAAGCATTTGGAATCCCCACAGAAGGGCTTGGAAAGTCCCCCTCCAATGATCCATTAAATATGTTATAGGCCCTAGGATCTGGAGTCCATTTAGCTGGTTTTGCAGTGATGCCGAACGCATGTAAAATTCTGGGCAGTGGAGGATTCTGTCGTCTCTCACTTCCCATAATCTCATGGATCCCCTGACTCTGACTTTCCTGGCTGTAGGAAAAACTCCTGATAAGTGCTAGGAGTACAATGAGGAATGGAATTATCCTGCAATAAATATTCTGACTCAATGCAGTTATTGTATTCCAATGAGAGAAACAAATGTCTCAGATATGTCCCAAAATAGGAGGACCAAGAGTGCATTCATTGTATTACTTGCTGCACTGCCTTATCCTATTTCTCTGTTCGTTTTTGTTAGCATTCTTGCCACTCTGATGCTATGTTCATCCATCAAGAGGCAGGTTGGTTGTGTGATAAAAGGTTCAGTACTAACCCCCAGCAAGGGGCCAACCTCCAGCCTCGGTTGGCCTGTCAAACAATAAGAAATATTGAGCAGCAGGTTAGAGGTCAAAGGACCAGTGAGCTCAGAGGGTGTCGAAGGCCAGTAAATGCCTTTGGTTATAGCTGTGGCCGAACACACACGCTGTGGCCAAACTGTTTGTGTACACTGAAGGTGACGTGGCCAGCCACTCTGACAGTAATCAAGCAACTATACAGCTCCATGATGGTCAAAGGTGAGTGATTTTCATTGCTTTACTACTTCATATACTACCTAACATTGATTGATATTTGCAATTACTGAGTTTTTAATTTTAAAAAATCTAAATCTTAAAGTATTTTCTTGATACTACTAAGTGACTGAAAAGTGTACCAATTCAATACGAAAAGACATACTGAGTACACTCTTAGAAATATAAGTGGTATCTTGAACCTAAAAGGGTTCTTTGGCTGTCCCCATAGGAGAACCCTGTGAAGAACCCTTTTTTGGTTCCAGTCAACTATTTTGGTTCCAGGTAAAAACCTTTTTGGGTTCTATGTAGAGCCCTTTCCACCAAGGGTTCTATTGTACATGGAAACCAAAAGAGTTCTGCCTGGAACCAAAAAGGGTTCTCCTATGTCGAGAGCTGAAAAACACTTTTGGAACCATTTTTTTCTAAGAGTGTAGTGCAATTCATTATTGGCTGTTGGCCACACAAAGCCCTACTGGTCTCCCAACAAACTGTGCAGAACACCATATCTTCATATGATTTTCTTTTTTGGGTGGGGGTGGGGGGATGGGGGGTTGGAGCCACACTGCAAACTTCCTCTCCTCTTATCTCTTGTTTTTCATGAAGGTTTATTTCTGGAACAGCTTATCACGTGGGCATATCTGATCAGGAACAGCAACCTTGTCACAGAGATCACAGAGAGCGCCGTGCCCAGCTGACAAGGAATTGCATAACGGAGTCTCGACTCTCGTGAAAGAAACTTGATCACTTTCAAGCGTCTCTGTGTTGAAACAGTCTGGCATGAAAGACCCGGGTTCAGTCAATCAATGTTTGCGATTTGTTTAAGTTTTTCTACCCTAACGTTGGATGGAATTTGTTAATCTTTCCTGATATTTGCTAAAGGCATGATCATCTTAAGGTCAAACTGAGAGGGGACTGGTGTGCGTGTGTCTTTGAATGTTATGCTTTTGAACATTGACAGTTAACTGGAGAAAGTGGGAGGTAAACGCTCAGGGGCAAACAAAGCAAAGCCTTGGCAAACTGTTGGAGGGAAGGGTGTGTGTAGGTGAAACACAGTTCACACTGTGTGAATGGGCCGGGGATATTTATAAAGCCCACCAGGCATCACGTCAGGAGGCTAGGCTGAAAAATGTTGTTCCCAGATGGACCGTCTCAGGCAGATTCTTTATTACTGAAATGCTTCCTTATATACTGAAACAACAATATAAACTCAACATGTAAAGTGTTGGTCCCATGTTTCATGAGCCAAAATAAAAGATCCCTGAAATGTTCCATTAGCACTAAAAGCCTATTTCTCTCAAATTGTATGCAGAAATGTGTATACGTCCCTGTTAGTAAGCATTTCTCCTTTTCCAAGATAATCCCTCTCATGTGATATGTGGCAAATCAAGAAGCTAATGAAACAGCATGATCATTACACAGGTGCACCTTGTGGTGGGGACAATAAAAGGTCACTCTAAAATGTGTAGTTTTGTCACATAACACAATGCCACAAGTAGCTGACTGTAGGAATGTCCAACAGAGCTATTGCCAGAGAATGTAATGTTTATTTCTATACCATAAGCCACATCTAACATCACTTTAGAGAATTTGGCTGTACATTCGACCGGCCTCAAAACCGCAGACCACGTGTAACCACACCATCCCAGGACCTCCTCATCTGGCTTCTTCACCTGAAGCATCATCTGAGGAGGGGGAAAAGCTCTTTTGTGGTGAAAAACTCATTCTTATTTGCTGGGCCTGACTCCCCAGTAAGTGGGCCTTTGCCCTCGCAAGCCCACCCATGGCTGCACCCCTGCCCAGTCATGTGAAATCCATAGATTAGGACCTAATTGATTTATTTCAATGGACTAATTTCCTTCTATGAACTGTAACTCAGTAAAATCTTTGAAATCGTTGCATGTTGCATTTATATTTTTTGTTCAGTATAGGTTACGCAAAGGTGCACAGAATCAGTTTACTCTACTGTCAGATCTGCCTCAGATCAGCTTCTCCCTGCTGCCCTGCTAGCAGCCTGCCTTGATCAAGGTGAATCACAAGTGGGTCAAAGGGAGGAGGATACAGTCTTTACCACAGGGCCCTGGGCAAAAGCAGGGACCATCTTAAAAAGCTTATGCACTCTCTCTCTCTCCAAATCACGGCAGCCAAGTCACGACTGAGTGAGACACCAGATGTGAACTTTTGTGTGGACTTTTTTGGCCATTTGTTACTATTAACAGGAACGTTTGATGGAATAAATATCTCATTTTCTGGACTTACATAAAAAGGTGGTATAGTCAAACTGCACTTTTATTGCTGGCTTGGCATGGAAAACCTGTTAATCCATGCCAAGGCAATATTCCATCAACAAGGGCCTCTCACGTCCACGGCCTAAGCACTAGTCATGTGACCAGGGTTTGGAGGCGGCCTCTGTGAACTACACCTGAACCCAGCTAAATGGAAACAGCCCAAATACACAGAGTGCGTCATGATGAAAGCATTTCCCCAGAGAGCTGTTTGCTGGTGTTTTGAGGAGTGGATGTAGGTTATCAAGCAGTGCAGGACAGAAGAATAGCTCTTTCCCAGAGGAGTGAGTAGCTAAGATAGCTGTCTAGGCAGCAATATCACTGTGGAAAAACACAGTAATTATAGAGGTGATAATCAAACCACTCTGATCACTTTGGTACATAACCTTCCCTCCTTTTCGCCACTGGCTCTGGACTTCTCCAATTGTTGAATTTGGACAGTCCACATTGTTGCACATGGCAGCAGCTCCTACTTCACATTGGTTAGGCTAGCATTTCCACAACCCCTTTAAATATTTATTATCTTTATTTAACTAGGCAAGTCAGTTAAGAACAAATTCTTATTTTCAATGATGGTCTAGGAACAGTGGGTTAACTCTCTAGTTCAGGGGCAGAATGACTGATTTTTACCTTGTCAGCTCGGGGATTCAATTACTAGTCCAACACTCTAACCACTAGGCTACCTGCCGCCCCAAATACTGACAGAGAGGATAGGGTAGTAGAACGAGAAGTCTACCAGACAGCTGAGCATGTATCGGGCATCAAACAGGAAAATGGAATCCCAACGTGGATATAAATTGTTCTCCAAAAACCTTGCACTAACAAATGTATAAAAAGTATACGTTTGTGCGTTAAAGAACACCCACACAAAGACTGAGAGCTTACAAAGTGTGGGTGGTGTAAACAGAGCATCCTTCTACACATGGTGGTCCACTGACAGTGGAGGTGGTACAGTCATTTGTGAAAGTGCTTGTGAACACATAATGTACATGTACATGCACGCCCGCACATATGGAACATTGTAGTAACCAAAAAAGTGTAAAACAAATTGAGACTGACATGCAGGGACATTGGCCAATAAAAGCACTTTTGGAGAATGATGAGATTCCTTGCAACTGTAAGGAAGCACACACCTCTCTTCCTTAACCTCAACAACACTTACCCAGAACTGCCCCATTGTGTTGATATGTTGAGATTTCAAAAGAAAGTCATTGTCGCATCAGACTTTTCCCATGGACCACTGCAGCGTTATTCACCAGGATCGTTACATCTCCCACCTGTAAAAATAACAAAACAAATATCAGGAACAAGAGTGACATTTTTTTATTAAGAGGATTTATCCACTTTTTTTCTACCTACTATCTTTTCAAATCAAATCAAATCAAATTTTATTTGTCACATACACATGGTTAGCAGATGTTAATGCGAGTGTAGCGAAATGCTTGTGCTTCTAGTTCCGACAATGCAGTAATAATCCAACAAGTAATCTAACTAACAATTCCAAAAAAAACTACTGTCTTATACACAGTGTAAGGGGATAAAGAATATGTACATAAAGATATATGAATGAGTGATGGTACAGAGCAGCTTAGGCAAGATACAGTAGATGGTATCGAGTACAGTATATACATATGAGATGAGTATGTAAACAAAGTGGCATAGTTAAAGTGGCTAGTGATACATGTATTACATAAGGATGCAGTAGATGATATAGAGTACAGTATATACGTATACATATGACATGAATAATGTAGGGTATGTAAACATTATATTAGGTAGCATTGTTTAAAGTGGCTACTTTTTCGGAAATTTTTAAAAATTTCCGCATCATTTTGGCCCTTATTAAGGCCAGGAATATAGTATATGCATATGATTAGTGTTGGGGTAGAAAACACCACTTTCAAAACTGTTTAAATGGTGGCTGTGACTATAACAGAACGTCTGTTGGCCTTGAGACTGGAGATGGGAAAAAATATCCATGCGCCACTGTTTTTAAAGTCTAATATATGAGGCCCAGCTTTGATGCACCTGTATAGAGTCTCCTCATTTGAATCTGAATGATTCTTGGTAGATCCGACCAAAGGGAACAGGCAGTGGCCACCGGTGGTTGTCTCCTGTGTTTTTCCGGATTTTTATGGACTTCCTGTAAATTTACATCGGTGTCCTGATGATTTTTATAGCTTATTAACGTGTAGTTATACCTAAAGTTGCATTAGAAAGGTATTTCAAGTGTTTTGTGAAAGTTTATCAGTCATTTTTAACTTTTAAAAAATGACGTTACGTTATCTTTTTTTTCTTTTCCTGACATCTTCATAGATCAATCTGGCTATATATGGACCGTTTAATCTAAAAAGACCAGTCATCAAGTTTGCAAAGAAAGAAGATGGTCAAAGGTAATTAATGATATTTTATTTCTTTGTAAACTCAGCTAAAAAGAAGTTTGTTTACATCACTGTCAACTGGGTTTATTTTCAGATAAACTTAACATGTGTAAATATTTTAAAAATCTGAGCATAACTAGATTCACAATGACTGAGTCATAAACATGTGTATTTTAATGAACGTTCCAACAGACATTAGCATGACTAACATGAATATTTCCAGAGCTCTAGGGGGGACGGGTCAAAAGCTCAAAGGTTAAAGTGGCTAGTATATATTTTACATCATTTCCATTAATTCCCATTATTAAAGTGGCTGGAGTTGAGTCAGTGCATCTCAGCCACTCATGGACTGGTGGCTTTTCCAGTTGTTGGCCTGAGATAGATGTTTTTCAGTCCCCCCAGCTTTTCCACCTGTAAGGCACCTGCAACTTCCCAGACATTTCTGGGGGGAATGGCCCTAGCCCTCACCCTCCGATCCAACAGGTCCTAGACGTGCTCAATGGGATTGAGATCCGGGCTCTTCGCTGGCCATGGCAGAACACTGACATTCCTGTCTTGCAGGAAATCACGCACAGAACGAGCAGTATGGCTGGTGGCATTGTCATGCAGGAGGGTCATGTCAGGATGAGCCTGCAGGAAGAATACCACATGAGGGGGGAGGATGTCTTCCCTGTTACACACAACGTTGAGATTGCCTGCAATGACAGCAACCTCAGTCCAATGATGCTGTGACACAGCGTCCCAGACCATGACGGACCCTCCACCTCCAAATTGATCCCGCTCCAGCGTACAGGCCTCGGTGTTATGTTAATTCCTTCGACAATAAACGCGAATCCGACCATCACCCCTTGTGAAACAAAACCGCGACTCATCAGTGAAGAGGACTTTTTGCCAGTCCCGTCTGATCCAGCAACAGTGAGTTTGTGCCCTTAGGCGACGTTGTTGCTGGTGATGTCTGGTGAGGACCTGCCTTACAACAGGCCTACAAGCCCTCAGTCCAGCCTCTCTCAGTCTATTGCGGACAGTCTGAGCACTGATGGAGGGATTGTGCGTTCCTGGTGAAACTCGGGCAGTTGTTGTTGCCATCCTGTACCTGTCCCGCAGGTGTGATGTTCGGATATACCGATCCTGTGCAGGTGTTGTTACACGTGGTCTGCCACTGCGAGGACGATCAGCTGTCCGTCTTGTCTCCCTGTAGGGCTGTCTTAGGCGTCTCGCAGTACGGACATTGCAATTTATTGCCATGGCCACATCTGCAGTCCTCATGCCTCCTTGCAGCATGCCTAAGCCACGTTCATGCAGATGAGCAGGGACACTGGGCATCTTTCTTTTGGTGTTTTTCAGAGTCAGTAGAAAGGCCTCTTTAGTGTCCTAAGTTTTCATAACTGTGACCTTAATTGCCTACCGTCTGTAAGCTGTTAGTGTCTTAACAGGTGTGCCTTGTTAAATTTGTGGAATTGATTTCCTTCTTCATGCATTTGAGCCAATCAGTTGTGTTGTGACAAGGTAGGGGTGGTATACAGAAGATAGCCCTATTTGGTAAAAGACAAAGTCCAAATTATGGCAAGAACAGCTCAAATAAGCAAAGAGAAATGACAGTCCATCTTTACTTTAAGACATGAGGGTCAGTCAATTTGGAACATTTCAAGAACTTTGAAAGTTTCAAGTGCAGTCGCAAAAACCATCAAGCACTATGATGAATTTGGCTCTCATGAGGAACGCCACAGGAAAGGAAGAACCTAGAGTTACCTCTGCTGCAGAGGATAAGTTCATTATAGACATCAGCTTCAGAAATTGCAGTCCCAGTAAATGTTTTCACAGAGTTCAAGTAACAGACACATCAACTGTTCAGATGAGACTGTGTGAATCAGGCCTTCATGATCTACAGTGCCTTGCGAAAGTATTCGGCCCCCTTGAACTTTGCGACCTTTTATCCACATTTCAGGCTTCAAACATAAAGATATAAAACTGTATTTATTTGTGAAGAATCAACAACAAGTGGGACACAATCATGAAGTGGAACAACATTTATTGGATATTTCAAACTTTTTTAATAAATCAAAAACTGAAAAATTGGGCGTGCAAAATTATTCAGCCCCCTTAAGTTAATACTTTGTAGCGCCACCTTTTGCTGCGATTACAGCTGTAAGTCGCTTGGGGTATGTCTCTATCAGTTTTGCACATTGTTTCCCATTCCTCCTTGCAAAACAGCTCAAGCTCAGTGAGGTTGGATGGAGAGCATTTGTGAACAGCAGTTTTCAGATCTTTCCACAGATTCTCGATTGAATTCAGGTCTGGACTTTGACTTGGCCATTCTAACACCTGGATATGTTTATTTTTGAACCATTCCATTGTAGATTTTGCTTTATGTTTTGGATCATTGTCTTGTTGGAAGACAAATCTCCGTCCCAGTCTCAGGTCTTTTGCAGACTCCATCAGGTTTTCTTCCAGAATGGTCCTGTATTTGGCTCCATCCATCTTCCCATCAATTTTAACCATCTTCCCTGTCCCTGCTGAAGAAAAGCAGGCCCAAACCATGATGCTGCCACCACCATGTTTGACAGTGGGGATGCTGTGTTCAGGGTGATGAGCTGTGTTGCTTTTACGCCAAACATAACGTTTTGCATTGTTGCCAAAAAGTTCAATTTTGGTTTCATCTGACCAGAGCACCTTCTTCCACATGTTTGGTGTGTCTCTCAGGTGGCTTGTGGCAAACTTTAAACAACACTTTTTATGGATATCTTTAAGAAATGGCTTTCTTCTTGCCACTCTTCCATAAAGGCCAGATTTGTGCAATATATGACTGATTGTTGTCCTATGGACAGAGTCTCCCACCTCAGCTGTAGATCTCTGCAGTTCATCCAGAGTGATCATGGGCCTCTTGGCTGCATCTCTGATCAGTCTTCTCCTTGTATGAGCTGAAAGTTTAGAGGGACGGCCAGGTCTTGGTAGATTTGCAGTGGTCTGATACTCCTTCCATTTCAATATTAGCGCTTGCACATTGCTCCTTGGGATGTTTAAAGCTTGGGAAATCTTTTTGTATCCAAATCCAGCTTTAAACGTCTTCACAACAGTATCTCGGACCTGCCTGGTGTGTTCCTTGTTCTTCATGATGCTCTCTGCGCTTTTAACGGACCTCTGAGACTATCACAGTGCAGGTGCATTTATACGGAGACTTGATTACACACAGGTGGATTGTATTTATCATCATTAGTCATTTAGGTCAACATTGGATCATTCAGAGATCCTCACTGAACTTCTGGAGAGAGTTTGCTGCACTGAAAGTAAAGGGGCTGAATAATTTTGCACGCCCAATTTTTGATTTGTTAAAAAAGTTTGAAATATCCAATAAATGTCGTTCCACTTCATGATTGTGTCCCACTTGTTGTTGATTCTTCACAAAAAAATACAGTTTTATGTCTTTATGTTTGAAGCCTGAAATGTGGCAAAAGGTCGCAAAGTTCAAGGGGGGCGAATACTTTCCCAAGGCACTGTATAAGTTAAACATACTGTACATGCCAGTACATACACACAACAAGTAGGTCACATGGGCTTTACAATAATGTTGAAAACATGGAGAAATGTTGGGGTTAAGTGGGATAAAATAAGTCACACGGGATGCACAGAGGCTTCATTTTGCCATTAGCAAGTCTTTATTCATATTAAAAATCAGATTTATTACATTTTCCATGTGGTCTATATATATTTCAATTTTAAAATTCAATGTTGATGCACAATTTCTACTTAAAATACCAAAAGGACACAAAAGGTACTCTTTTCGTGGAACGACCCACACACACACACACACACACACACACACACACAAAAACAGTCTGTGCCCCACACAGAAGCTGAAATGAGTAATTGTCTGCTCAACACCTCTGAGGTGAAAGATCGACAGTGGAGGCAGGGGCTCTCACTATTTATCGTAATTATCCTGCAGAGGACAAAATGAGTATTTTAACAACCAGCTTTGGGCATGTCTGAGTTGGGCCCTGGAAGACCTTACAAGATGTCATCATGTCATCCTGAACATTCTGTTTATAGGTTAGTCTGTACTACTACAGTTTTGTCCAACTGCTTACCCACAAAATCTTTTCATGTCACACAATTTTTGAAACCTCTCACACAAAGTGCAAAACTACACACCAAATATCCAAAACCATAAGCTATTTCTCAGCCTTTGACTCAGTTATCAATTGCATAAAACACTTTTTTCAAAACATTACACACAATTCTCTACCTAAAACACAAAAATCTAACAGGAAGTGACTTGCTTTCCTTTTCCAAACACAACCAATCAAAATGCTACAATTATTCACCAGGTCACACACACACTCCTCACATGTGCAAACACTAATAGCTTAACTGATCACTTACCAATCACTGCTTTACTGTAGTATAGGCCTATAAATAGGTAAATAAATAGGTCAAAGGTCAGATTAACTGTTTTGAACAATGGATGCCAACAATGGACAGAGAGCAAGAGGAGTAGGAGGGAGAGGAAGAGGAAGAAGAGGATGGGGGCAAAGAAGAGAAGGAAGGAGAGCCATCTATGATGAGATTAGGGCAACACTTGTTGATCATGTGATCAACCACAGTTTTGACCATGAGAGAGGCTGGACTGAGAGACCAGCCCAACTTGAGTCGATTTACAGTGGTGTCCATAATTCAAACCTTCAGAAATGTGAACAGGTATGCAACTATCTAATTACTATTTTAGCATTACAGTAATGTACTGTAAAATACGTATGACTGCATAGTATTGCATAAACATTTGTAACTCTAAGCCATCCATTTACTGCACTGCATTGAATGAATGAGGTTGGTTATCATGCTGGTCTACATTTTTTTTTTTACATTGTTTACAGCTCCTATGCTGAACACATACTGTGTTTGAATTCTTTACAGAGTGGAAAGGCAAAGTCATCATGGAGGACGAGGACACTTGTTTACAGATGTACAAGAGACTGCAATTATAAATATGGTTTGGCCAACAATGCAATTAGGATTCGAGAGATAAGAGAGCATATCTTGAATAATGACACCATATTTAACAACATCAATGCTGTAAGCCTGTCGACCATACAACGAATCCTCCAACGGCACCGAGTGACGAAACAACTTTACAAGGTGCCATTTGAGAGAAACTCTAACAGAGTCAAGAATATGCGACATGACTTTGTAGAGGTATGTATGCAACACTACTTCCAGTACTTGCAGAGAGTATTGGAGCTGGATGCCCATGTAATTCGCCATGAATTTATTTATGTGGAAGAGGTTGGCTTCAACCTCACCAAAACCAGGCGCCGCGGAAGAAATGTAATAGGACAGAGGGCAATTACCAATGTCCCTGGACAGCATGTGGATAATATAACTGTGTGCTGCCATCACTCAAAACGGGGTTCTCCATCACAATGTCACACTGGGTCCGTACAACGCCGGCCATATGCTCACTTTTCTGGATGCAATTTACACAATGCTTGTCCCTGATCCAGATCAGGAGCCTGCTAGATTTGTAATTTTTATGGGACAATGTTAGTTTTCACCGGGCTGTTCTGGTCCAAAACTGGTTTGCCACCCATCCACAATTTGTAGTTTTGTACCTACCCCCATATTCACCTTTTCTAAACACCATAGAGGAATTCTTCTCAGCCTGGCGCTGGAAAGTGTATGATCGTCAACCCTATGCCTGCATGCCGCTTCTCCAGGCAATGAAGGACGCATGTGGGGACATAGAGGTTGCCTCTGTCCAAGGTTGGATACGCCATGCTAGGAGATACTTCCCTCGATGTTTGGCAAGAGAAAACATATCTTGTATTGTATTGTGGCCAGACCCAGGCCGGAGAAGAGATGAAGCGTAACTTAGCACTGGTGACTGCCCCCCCACCAATTCCTGGACTACCCCCGGGACCCCACACACACAATTGTGTTCTTTACTGTATTCTAAAGAATATACTTTTGGTTTACATATGTTTATGGTTTTGTTGTATGCTACTGTATACAGCAGTAATGTTTGGCCTAATAAATATTTTTAGTTTCTACATTGCATTGGTGTTTACAGTGTACTTGTTACCCCTCCCAGCAGATTACCTTCACTGTAGAACATTGTATTGGTGTTTACAGTGTACTTGTTACCCCTCCCAGCAGATTACCTTCACTGTAGAACATTGTATTGGTGTTTACAGTGTACTTGTTACCCCTCCCAGCAGATTACCTTCACTGTAGAACATTGTATTG
Organism: Oncorhynchus tshawytscha; assembly: GCF_018296145.1. NCBI lineage: Eukaryota > Metazoa > Chordata > Actinopteri > Salmoniformes > Salmonidae > Oncorhynchus > Oncorhynchus tshawytscha. The sequence goes on along the minus strand of NC_056435.1, from coordinate 38,847,513 downwards.
GTGTTTACAGTGTACTTGTTACCCCTCCCAGCAGATTACCTTCACTGTAGAACATTGTATTGGTGTTTACAGTGTACTTGTTACCCCTCCCAGCAGATTACCTTCACTGTAGAACATTGTATTGGTGTTTACAGTGTACTTGTTACCCCTCCCAGCAGATTACCTTCACTGTAGAACATTGTATTGGTGTTTACAGTGTACTTGTTACCCCTCCCAGCAGATGACTTACACTGTAGAACATGTATTGAAATGTAGATATAAGCCTATGAAATACCAAAGGGCTTTAGATTTAGAACAACAGTGTTTACATGGTATATCCAAAAATGTACTATTATGAAAGCAGTGTTTGCCATTTAATGCAAATGCTTCATTCCGACATGTGTTTATGGCATTTTGAATGCAGTGTTACATTTTGAAGGAGATGTGAGGCATTTTGCATTTTGTGTGTGCAGTTTTGGGAATTGTGTGTAGAGTTTTGATGAAAAGGAGACAGTTTTGAAAACGTGTGTAAGCAGTTGGAAAAAACTGTAATGAAAAGACAGTCTAATGGGAGAAAGACTCCCACAGTTTAGCCAGTGTGATTTGGTATTTGGAGCACTTATTATTTCACTTATTTTATTTTTTGCCATTTAATTTAGTGACAACATTCTACACTATAATTTCAGTGATCTTATTGTAGTTCATATCTCTGAGGTCAGATAATACACCCAGCTGAATGGATGATACACATCCCGGTAATATAGTAGGTTCAAACTATTTGAAGAAAATGTATCATTGCAGATCTGGATTTGAGATTCACTCAAAACCGAACAAGTGATCCTCAACTCTCTATGACACAGTAATCAACCAGTCGTACTGTATGGCAAACTAAGAATTTCCGCCCATGTGGACATCCCAATCTAACTTGCCAGTAGGATGAGTTTGTGTCTTCCATTGCTCCATAACTACCCTGACTGCCACTGCTTAACTGAGCCAGGCTGGGATGAGCCGGACTGGACTGGGATTGAACTGAGCCATGGAATTCCAACATCTGGCTTGTATCTGCAGCTTGCGGTCATTTGGATGCAGTTGATGGTTTCCAGTAGATCCACAAAGGCTGAATTGTTCTGGGTTATGGGCCCTGTCTGCCTCAGGCTCCGAGGGTGCGGTGCTCTGGCGCCTGACAGCCACAGCTGGGCCTGCCTGTCAAATACTCATGTGACAGAGGAGAGGAACGACTTATCCCTCGCCTGAGAATGAGGAGGGCAGGCCATCAGACGGATAGGCCTCTGAGGCACATAGAATATCCAACATATTTCACACCAACAGTACTGTGATTGTATAAGAATTGTGTGCCAATGGTTTTGTCCTGAAATTGTGCCTTTTCCAACAATAGAAACATATTTGGCTGATTGTGTATATTGAGCACAGCCAAATAAAATCACAAGGGACTCATAATGATTAAAACTTCCTGTACTCAACTTAGCCACACTCTTGCCCCTCCTCCCTCACCAAAGTCCCACACTACACTGCCAGTTTGACAATTGGGTTCAGCACCAGGTCAAGCTCTGGGTTTGACAATGGGCCAACCAGTCTTCAATGGGAGTAAAGCAGACAGCTTCCCACAAAGAGCTCATTAACACAGAGGGGATGCTGGCTTAGTGGCCTTTCCTATTTAAACCATACTGACTGGAAATTAGTGCAATCTTTCTCACAGTTCAAACCATGCGGCTCTTTTTACAGGCTACGGACACAAATATCAGTTACAGTATTAGTTTCACAGAAGTACCTTTTTTCCTGGAGCAAACAGTTCTGTTTACTTACTTTGCAGAGTTCGTCAGATCATGTTGTTGTGTGCGTATTTATCATGTGTCATCATCCGTGTGATGCGTTGAGATGGTAGCAGCATGTTCTCTGTATGACTTGTTGGACAATGTGGGGCAATGTGTTATGTTTGCATGTGTGTATTTAGGTCTGCATCTTTCAAAGTTAAGCATATTGATAAGGTTTTATGTTTGTATCTGTGTTTGCCTGTCTGTGTTGAGCTCATGTTTGTGTGAGTGTGTGCTATGTGGCTGTGTTTCTGTGTATGTGCTGATGTGCAGTGTGGCTGGGCTGGCTGGCGAGCGCTGACTGAAGGACATGGATCCTGCACATTGAGTGTGTGAACTCTGGCTGAACCCCTGGGTGTACTGTTTCAGGCACGCTCTCACAACCTCGCCCCGATGACCCGGCTCGCGACTGCACAGTTCACGGGGAGGTCCTCTCCTCACGCACAGCCCCCCTTCTCTCCCCTCTCCCTCCCACTCCTCACCCCCTTTCAGCTCCCTCAACACCCTCCTTCACCTCTTTACCCTCCCTCTCCCCTCAACCTCTCTCAATCTTTCCCTCTGTGCTCTGTTCTATTACTCACTCCCTTTCTTTCTTTTCCCTCTTTCTCTCTCCACCATGCCGTAGTTAACCAGACAGGAACAGCCTCTATGTTGGCACCTCAGGAAGACAGCTCCTACAGACATGCAAATGTAGAACAAATTACATACCAGACACCTTGTGTTATAACTCAACCACACAGATCAGACTCATAAAACAAATTTCAATAAGTTAATCCCTTGAAAAACCACATGATTTCAAAGTGTTATTTCATGTGGAACACGTCACATGTGATGATATTTCACATGACGTTTCCAGTGTGATCACCTAACCTTTCACATGTGGTTAAAACATTTCACATGTGAATATTTTTAAAATGAGATTTCACAGGTGATGCCTTGCAAACAAAAATGAGTTGTTAGGATGTCCCCAGAATGTCACCAAACAGTCTCAGTGTTTTCAACTTATATATTTTATTTGACATACGTGATTACATTGTCCTCACTTGGGATTTGGGACTCAGAAACTCTTGGTTCATGGCATTCTGATCTTCCTGTTGCACCACCATGGCTGTGTCAATGACTGATTTCACCCATATTCCTACATTTGACTTCCAAGTAAATCTCAGTTTTGTAGAAAATGCAATTAAGAAAAGCTATTATATTTATCATAGTGATTCAGAAGTAACATTAAAACAGAATAATATGTCCCACCAACATTAGACAACTATACAGAAAACCCTTAAATTGCTGAAATAAGTAAATGAAATCAATGATAAGAGAAGTCAGATTAACTGATAACTAAAAAAGCAGTGCAGATGGCACTCTATTGCTAAATGCAGAGATGTATTATAGGTATTGAATTTCTAGGGGACTTCTGAGAATGCGTCAGACTTTCTGGTGAAGCAGAAATATTGCCGTACTCCAAAGTTGTGAGTTAAAATCCCAGTTGGAGTCATATTGAAAAGTCAGTGGTAGTTAAGTGTTAATGTAAAAGGTCATGAGCTTTGATTAAAGATATTAAAGCGTACCACTTACCTTAAAACCCCCCATACCATTTAATTACTTCCCTTACAAAAAATATAATGTGAAATTTTGCCGTTTCAAATAAGAATTTCACATAGAAAATAGCTGTTTTCACATGCTGAGTGGAAACCATATCTTCACATGTATTACATTTTGAGTTTACATGTTACCACCTTTTCACATGTGAGACGAATAACATGTTTTCACCTCATGTGAATTGCAGAAACTTTCACATGAAAATCAAATTAGAATTTTCACATGTGAAAATTGAATTCTCATGTGTGGAATTGCATTTTCAGATGTGAAAAACATTCACATGTGGAATTGCAAGTTCACATATGAAAAACAATCACGTGAAATCTCATTTGCAATTCCACATGTAAGAAACATTTACATGTGAAAATCGAACTCTTACATGTGGAACTGCATTTGTAGGTGTAGTTTGAAACTATCACATATTGAAATTTTGCATCCCCATGTTGTCACATTTATTTCACATGATATCATGTTTTCACATGTGCTCAAATGTTTTTACGTGTAGTTTTCGCATGCCGTAGTCACAAGACAGGAACAGTCTCTACACAGCATGTTGGCACTTCAGGAAGACGGCTAATACAGACATGCACATTCGGAACAAATTGCTTTACATACCAGACACAGACCACACTCATAAACACGTTTCAGCATGTTCCTTCCTTACTGAAAAAACACATGATTTCACATGTGAAATGTTCACATCTTTGACATGTAAAATGTTATTTAATGTGGAATTACACATGTGAAATCGTGTGAAACCATGTGGTTTTGGAACACTTCACATGATATCATGTTTTCACATGAGATCAAATGTTTTCAAATGTGTAGTTTCATGTGATCTATCATGTTGCTTTGACATGTTATCACATTAACTTCACATAAGATCACATGTCAAATACATGTGATTTTTCCGTAAGGGATGTTATAGACACAGGCAAAATTACTTTTAGTTTTGATTGCATTTTTTTAAATTGAGAAATGTTATAATGCATACCAAGGTCAGAATTACTGTAATATACTGTAGATATACCTAAACTACTGTCTGACCAGGTGAAGGTGGAACTTCCTGCAAGTTGTGCCTGCAGGTTTCTATATGAAGGCTCAGTAGACACATCTCACTGGCACCACCCGTATACAGTAAGCTCGACTGTTGGTGTTTGTATCAAGAGAAACTGAACTCCTACCAGCAAAAAGCCAATTTTACTATTGTTGCAGAAAGCCCCGCCTACACCTTCATCACGTGTAGGCTATGTCAAACTGCTGAATACAGTATTGTATTTAAAAAAGCAACTTACAACATATAGATTTTTGAAAGAGACTGAAGATTAGAGGAAAATTCAATACAATTAAATCTATTCAACAATGCAGAGTAATCACATCTTTTAATGATACAACTGACCCAGAGGATAGGGTAGCGATGCTCTGTTTCCTAGGTTGGAGCTTGAATGCTTACATTAGCCGTGATAGACGTAAAACAAATATGTTCATTCTGCAGGGAAAGAACAGGTCTGAACAGAAAGGTCAGAGTCCTCACGCATGTTGAGTGCTCTGGATAAGATTTTTCTCTTGGTCTATAAATGGGTTGGGAGTTTTGCAACAAAACTGAATCGTGCATAACTATTAGGCAAAACAGATTGGCTTAGATTGTTGCCAACATGTAAACTATATTTCATCTCCAATGTTTATTGAAAACATAAAGAAATTTGCACAATGAGAGCTTGTTGTCGCTAAAATACACCATTACAGTTGTTGGTTAGCTAGCATTTTTTTTTGCCATGTTAGCATAGATGTGACATCAGACAAAACACCTCCAAATAAGACATGGTATCAAGAACAAGATACAACTAGCTGGAACGAGCCACCTACGATTCCCCACAAAGCCGCTTCTTGTCATGGTTGCTAGCTATCTGGCCATCAAGAATCACAACAACACACGGCCTTTGCCCCCATTGAAATGTGTGCATCGTTTTCGTTACGTTGTCAGCTAATCCATCTATGACTTATATGTGATTTCAACATCACAGCCCTTCGTGGTTTTGGTTTTGCTTGATAAGCTAGACTACGGTAAGGATACCAAATGGAAGTAGTTGTAAGATAGTTACTGCTGAAAAAACATTCTGACAACTTGAAGCATTTTATTATGCAGTTATAGAGCTGAACCCTCCCATTCCTGATCAGCCCACCACTCAACTCATTAACTCCCTGCCAACCTCTCCCCACCATCCTGGTACAGCCTTTACTCTTGACATAATGGGAGGGACCACTTATCCACTCAAAGAACCCATGCTGGGCTGTCTGTGCAAACTGCCTGATTAGTTGGCCACCCCTGACTCACTGTTGGCTCTGTGAGTGCAGAATAATAGATTGTCTCTCATTTGTCTCCATCAAAGACCGCTGGAGTCTCTGTGTCCATATGCACCAGTCATGTCTCCACCTGGACCTCCTGTCATTCCCTTTCAATCATACGTGTGTGAGTATTTATGACTATTCATTTGAAAAATGAATATCATTGATCAAGTATTTTTGGGATAGAACTTCAAGTAAACTTATTCTATTATCAAATTATCATTGCAGCCATAACAATCTTAACACCCCAAAAAACGGACTGTTTTAGATTCCACTCTTCCCATGTCAGTGTGGCTCCTCTATAAGGACTTTTCTACTGAGCCAAAGTTTTTCTATTGAGAGTAACTGGAACCTTTACAGAGTGGGAAATAGAGATGGGCGCTTTAAAAAAACAGACCCTTATCTGTGAAGCAGATATTTATTGGTCGTGGTGGCTCCCCACCCTCTCGCCCCTCAGCGTGACCTTCCCTAACCCATGGTGAGCCCAAATCCCCCACACAGCCCAGAGGACTGCTGGAAATGGGTTTGTGTTACAGGGACCCTGGGGGGCTCTCTGCAGGGGCTGGAGGCCGTCAGCCACGGACAGCTCCTCCACTCTCGTGGAGTCAGCGAGGGAAAGACCTGAACTTGGGATGACCCCACCAAGCAAAGTCCCTGTTGAGTTCATCCACAGGCCACAGCTCCGGTTCCCCTCACCCCTCACATTTTCCTGCTCTTCTCTTTTTTTTGGTGTGTTTTTCCAACTAGGCCAATACATTTTCCAGAGCAGAATCAAACCCCTCCACCACCACCCCCACTCCATGTCACCTAGTTAGCTTTCTTTACTTCTCTTTCAGGAAGACGAGAGCCCTTTCAAGTGTATAGCCCCTCCACTCCACTTCCTTACCCCTACATCCTGATGGTGAAGGATTGTGAGTGCATGTGGAGTGTGTGTGTCTGTGCATGCTTGCATGTGTACGTGCAAAAGAGGGAAGAGAATATAGAGAGAGCTGGATGTTAAACAGTGAGGGGTGTGGAATGTGGTATTAGTCCGTTCCAGTTCTGTCTAACATAGATCTCAAATAAGTGATGCATTGTAACGTAGACGCAGGGAGTCAGGAAGCAGGTGCAGTTAGTGAGTTTAATAACAACGAACATGGAATGATACAAAATAAGCGATGCGCCTGACATGAAAACACAAACAATACTACATGCTGACTGAACAAAAAGTCTGCTAAATAAAGGGTACAGTGCCTTGCAAAATGATTCATCCCTCTTGGAGTTTTTCCTATTTTGTTGCATTACAACCTGTAATTTAAATGGATTTTTATTTGGATTTCATGTGATGGACATACACAAAATAGTCCAAATTGGTGAAGTGAAAATTAAAAATAACTAATACTCTAAAAAATTAAAAAGGTAAAGTAGTGCAAGCATATGTATTCACCCCTTTTGCTATGAAGCCCCTAAATAAGATCTTGTGCAACCAATTACCTTCAGAAGTCACATAATTAGTTAAATAAAGTCGACCTGTCCGCCATCGAAGTGTCTCATGATCTCAGGATATATACACCTGTTCCGAAAGGCCCCAGAGTCTGCAACAACACTAAGCAAGGGGAACCACCAAGCATGTGGCACCATGAAGACCAAGGAGCTATCCAAACAGGTCAGGGACAAGGTTGTGGAGAAGTACAGATCAGGGTTAGGTTATAAAAAAATGTCCAAAACTTTTAACATCCCACTGAGCACTATTAAATCCATTATTAAAAAATGGAAAGAATATGGCACCACAGCAAACTGCCAAGAGAGGGCCGCCCACCAAAACTCATGGACCAGGCAAGAAGAGCATTAATCAGAGAGGCAACAAAGAGACCAATGATAACCCTGAAGGAGCTGCAAAGCTCCACAGCGGAGATTGGAGTATCTGTCCATAGGACCACTTTAAACCGTACACTCCGCAGAGTTGGGCTTTACGGAAGAGTGGCCAGAAAAAAAGCTATTGCTTAAAGAAAAAAGGCAGCAAAAATGTTTGGTGTTTGCCAAAAGGCATGTGCGAGACTCCTCAAACATATGGAAGAAAGTGGTCTGGTCAGGTGAGGCTAATATTGAGCTTTTTGGCCATCAAGGAAAATGCTACGTCTGGCACAAACTCTTCAACTCTCATCACTCAAATCTCTGGAAGACTTAAACAGGTTTCCCTCAAGAATTTCCCTGTATTTAGCGCCGTCCATCATTCCTTCAATTCTAACCGGTTTCCCTGTCCCTGCCAATTAAAAACATCCCCACAGCATGCAAAAGCATTGTCGCACAAAAGCCAGGATCCGCCGGGAGCCCGGGTGGCAGGCAAGCCTGGAGGAATGGCCCACTCCAGAACCGCGGAGCGTACAGCGTTAGGCACAAACATCAAATCAAATCAAATCAAATGTATTTATATAGCCCTTCGTACATCAGCTGATATCTCAAAGTGCTGTACAGAAACCCAGCCTAATACCCCAAACAGCAAGCAATGCAGGTGTAGAAGCACGGTGGCTAGGAAAAACTCCCTAGAAAGGCCAAAACCTAGGAAGAAACCTATAGAGGAACCAGGCTATGTGGGGTGGCCAGTCCTCTTCTGGCTGTGCCGGGTGAAGATTATAACAGAACATGGCCAAGATGTTCAAATGTTCATAAATGACCAGCATGGTCGTATAATAATAAGGCAGAACAGTTGAAACTGGAGCAGCAGCACGGTCAGGTGGACTGGGGACAGCAAGGAGTCATCATGTCAGGTAGTCCTGGGGCATGGTCCTAGGGCTCAGGTCCTCCGAGAGAGAGAAAGAAAGAGAGAATTAAAGAGAGCATATGTGGGGTGGCCAGTCCTCTTCTGGCTGTGCCGGGTGGAGATTATAACAGAACATGGCCAAGATGTTCAAATGTTCATAAATGACCAGCATGGTCGAATAATAATAAGGCAGAACAGTTGAAACTGGAGCAGCAGCACGGCCAGGTGTACTGGGGACAGCAAGGAGTCATCATGTCAGGTAGTCCTGGGGCATGGTCCTAGGGCTCAGGTCCTCCGAGAGAGAGAGAGAGAGAAAAGGCACACTTAGATTCACACAGGACACCGAATAGGACAGGAGAGGTACTCCAGATATAACAAACTGACCCTAGCCCCCCGACACATTAACTACTGCAGCATAAATACTGGAGGCTGAGACAGGAGGGGTCAGGAGACACTGTGGCCCCATCCGAGGACACCCCCAGACAGGGCCAAACAGGAAGGATATATCCAGTTATCTGTCCCCCCCAGGGTTCGGCTGGGACAGCTGCGCCTCCCGGACTTGTTTCCCGATACCCCAGCTGAGTGCCGTCACCAGGCATGAGGAGGGAAGGATGGTCTCTGCCTCCGGGGTGGTAGCCGTGGGGTTATAGCGGTGAAACAGAGCATAAGGCTTGACATTCTTGGATCCCAGCCGGTAGGAGAGGGAAAAGTTGAACCGGGGAAACAGCAGGGCCCATCTCGCCTGCTTGGAGTTGAGGCACTTGGCGGTGCGGAGATACTCCAGGTTTTTGTGGTCGGTCCACACAATGAACGGATGTTCCGCCCCTTCGAGCCAGTGCCTCCATTCCTCCAATGCAATCTTCACTACGAGAATCTCCCGATTGCCCACATCGCAATTCCTCTCCTTGGCGGTGAGGCCATGGGAGAAAAAGGTGCAGGGATGCAGCTTAAGGTCCAGGGCAGAACGTTGGGAAAGAACAGCCCCCACTCTGACATTCGAAGCATCAGCCTCCACATCAAACTGACTGGAAGGGTCCGGATGAACCAGGATCGGAGCCAAAATGGTGTTTAACGTCCCGGAACATCCGGTCTGCAGCCGTGGACCATGTGAACAGAAATTTAGTAGAGCTGAGGGCAGACAGGGGGAGGCCAGGGTGCTGTAACCCCGGATAAAGTGGAGATAAAAGTTGAGGAACCATAGGAAGTTTTACAGCTGGATGTAGGCTGAGGCCAATCCACCCCCCTTTCACCTTCTCGGGATCCATCTTGACGCTCCCAGCAGAGATAATGTAGCCCAGAAAGGAAATGGTGGAGCGATGGAACTCGCACTTTTCCACAATAACGAACAACTGGTTCTCCAGAAGGTGCTGGAAAACCTGCCAGATATGGAACACGTGATCTTGGGGGGAGAGGGAGAAGACGAGGATGTCATGAATGTAGACGAAGACGAACCAGTTCAGCATGTCGCGGAAAACGTCATTCACCAGAGCCTGGAACATGGCATGGGCGTTGGTGAGGCCAAAGGGCATGACCAGATATTCGTAGTGGCCGCTGGCCATGGTGAAGGCGATCTTCCACTCGCCCCTGTCTCGTATCCGCACCAGGAGGTAGGCGTTATGTAGATCCAGCTTGGAGGAGAACACAGTGGCCCCCTGGAGCAGCTCAAAGGCAGAGGAAATGAGTGGTAGCGGATAACGGTTCTTAATGGTTCTTAACAGTGATGGAATTGAGTCCCCGGTAGTCAATGCATGGGAGTCTTGTCATTCTTCTCCACTAACAAGAATCCTGCACCAGCAGGAGAGGAAGAGGGACGGATAAATCCATTAGCTAGGGAGTCCCCAATGTAGTCCTCCATAGCCTTGGTTTCAAGGTCCCAACAGCGAGTACAGATGCCCCTGGGGTGGAAGGGAAGTGGCCCGGGACTTGCTGAACACCTCCTGGAGATCCTGGTACTCCGGGAGAGATTCCGGAACCACCTCCGAGGACCCAGGAAGACGTACCGGGGCAGGTTGTGCCGACTTCAGACAATGTGCGTGGCGGAACGGACTCCAGCCAATGATGGCACCCGTAGACCAGTTGATGAGTGGGTTGTGTCGCTGGAGCCAGGAGAATCCCAAGACCAGAACTGAATGGTCTCGATGTGATTCCCTGACACCCGTAGGTTGATGGGTGTGGTCGCTGTGGGTGACCCGTCCAACGCTCTAAACATCCACGGGAATGGAGAGGGGCTGAGTGGGGATGTTCCGCCCAGAAGCCAGTGTGGTGTCCACCGTGGCAGGCTGCCCCCCAGACGACAGCATGTCCAATGCCCGGTCATGGTGTTCAGCCAACGTTTGGACCCCCTCCATCAGCTCACAAAGCAGTTTCTCGTGCCTACCAATGGAGGCTCCTTGGGAGGAGAGTGATCCCCAAGTGATCCCTACTTTTCCAAGGGATAAAATAACATTTCCTGACAAGAAATTGGTCATTTAGTTAAAATTCCTTACAATAATATTTGATGGAAATCACATTTCCAGGAAGGTATTTTAAAGGAAAGGTTGCACGATATATATTCCACAAATCCAACAAAGTAGATTTATTATATTCCATCTAAAAGTTTTTATGCAAAAATTGATAATTCGCAATTTGAATTACATTTATTAAAAACATGTACCAATGTTGTGAAAATGTTGACCCAAAGGTTAAGGCAGAGACTAGAGGCCAGCATCCCGGAGTTGTCTCTTCACTGTTGACGTTGAGACTGGTGTTCTGCAGGTACTATTTAATGAAGCTGCCAGTTGAGGACAAGTGAGGCGTCTGTTTAGAGTACAGTATATACATTTGAGATGAGTAATGCAAGAAATGTAAACATTATTAAGTGAATGAGATATCATAGAATAGTATAGAAAACATTACATACATATGAGATGAGTAATGCCAGATATGTAAACATTAAGTGGCTAAGATACATAGAATAGTATAGAATACAGTATATACATATGAGATGAGTAATGACAGATATGTAAACATGATTAAAGTGACTAGTGTTCCATTCCTTAAAGTGGCCATTGATTTCTAGGCTATTACTATATGCAGCAGCCTCTAATGTGCTAATGATGGCCACTTAACAGTCTGATCACTTGGGGATAGAAGCTGTTTTTCAGTCTCTCGGACCCAGCGTTGATGCACCTGTACTGACCTCTGCTTCTGGATGATAGCGGGATGAACAGGCAGTGGCTCGAGTGGTTGATGTCCTTCATGATATTTTTGGCCTTCCTGTGACATCGGGTGCTGTAGGTGTCCTGGAGGGCGGGTAGTTTGCCACAGGTAATGCGTTGGGCAGACCACACCACCCTCAGAAGTTCCTTGCAGGCGGTGATACAGCCCGACAGCATGCGTTCAATTGTGCATCTGTAAATGTTTGAGAGGGGCTTTAGGTGACAATCCAAATTTCTTTAGCCTCCTGAGGTTGAAGAGACTCTGTTGCACCTTCTTCACCACACCGTCTGTGTGGGTGGACCATTTCTGTTTGTCAGTCATGTGTATGCCAAGGACCTTGAAGCTTTCCACCTTCTTCACTGCGGTCCCGTCGATGTCGATAGCAGGGTGCACCCTCTGCTGTTTCCTAAAGTCCATTTCGAATCCCACCATACCTTCTCCGCTATGCAATCTGGTTTCAGAGCTGGTCATGGGTGCACCTCAGCCACGCTCAAGGTCCTAAACGATATCTTAACCACCATCGATAAGAAGCAATACTGTGCAGCCGTATTCATTGATCTGGCCAAGGCTTTCAACTCTGTCAATCACCACATTCTCATCGTCAGACTCAGTAGCCTTGGTTTCTCAAATGATTGCCTCACCTGGTTCACTAACTACTTCTCTGATAGAGTTCAGTGTGTCAAATCGGAGGGCCTGTTGTCCGGGCCTCTGGAAGTCTCTATGGGGGTGCCTCAGGGTTCAATTCTTGGACCGACTCTCTTCTCTGTATACATCAATGATGTCGCTCTTGCTGCTGGTGAGTCTCTGATACACCTCTACGCAGACGACACCATTCTGTATACTTCTGGCCCTTCTTTGGACACTGCGTTAACAACCCTCCAGACGAGCTTCAATGCCATACAACTCTCCTTCCGTGGCCTCCAATTGCTCTTAAATACAAGTAAAACTAAATGCATGCTCTTCAACCCATAGCTGCCTGCACCTGCCCGCCCGTCCAACATCCCTACTCTGGACGGTTCTGACTTAGAATATGTGGACAACTACAAATACCTAGTTGTCTGGTTAGATGGTAAACTCTCCTTCCAGACTCACATCAAACATTTCCAATCCAAAATTAAATCTAGAATCTGCTTCCTATTTTTCAACAAAGCCTCCTTCACTCAAACACACGGAATTCTTCTTCTTCATCAAGCCAAATGGGAAGGATTTACTCCAAACACCCGACAAGGCCCTCGTCCCTGTCATTTGTAGGAGGAAAAGTAGGAGATACCTTTACCATCTGTCCTATTAGCCAATCAATCGATAATAAAATAGACAAACTACAAGCATGTATATCCTACCAAACTGTAATATCTTGTGTTTCACCAAGTCGTGGATGAACGACGACATGATTAACATACAGCTGGCGGGTTTTAAGCTTTTTTGCCAGGATAGAACAGCGGCCTCTTGTAAGACAAGGGGCATCAGCCTAGGTATATTTGTAAACAACAGCTGTTGCACAAAGTCTAAGGAAGTCTCGAGGTTTTGCTCACCTGAGGTTCTCCACACAGAGAAGCGTACAAAGCTCACCCTCGCCCTCCAATCTCATGATTAACTGTAGACCATACTATTTACCAAGAGAGTTTACATCTATATTTTTCATAGCTGTCTATATACCACCGTAGACCGATGCTGGCACTAAGACCACAATCAATCAGTTGTATACGGCGCTCCTAGAGGCCGGGGAATTTTATGCAGGGAAACTCAAATCAGTTTTACCTAATTTCTATCAGCATGTTAAATATGCAACCAGAGGGAAAAAAACTCCAGAACACCTTTACTCCACACACAGAGATGCGTACAAAGCTCGCCCTCCATTTGGCAAAGCGGGCCATAACTATATCTACCTGATTCCTGTTTACAAATCATATCTAAAGCAGGAAGCAACAGTGACTCTGTCAATAAGAAAGTGGTTAGATGAAGCAGATAATAAGCTGCTCTTCCGTTGGTGTTGAGGAGAACACCACATCAGTCACTGGCTTCATTAAAAAGTGCATCGAGGATATCGTCCCCATAGTGACTGTACGTAAATACCCCAACCAGAAGCCATGGATTACAATCAGCATCCACACTGAGCTAAAGGATAGAGCTGCCGCTTTCAAGGAATGGGACTCTAACCCGGAAGCTTATAAGAAATCTCGCTATGCCCTCCGACAAACGATCAAACAGGCAAAGCATCAATACAGGACTAAGATTGAATCGTACTACACAGGCTCCAATGCTCGTCGGATGTGGCAGGGCTTACAATCTATTACAGACTACAGAGGAAAATGCAGCCACGAGCTGCTCAGTGACACAAACCTGCCAGATGAGCTAAATTACTTCTATCCTCACTTCGAGGCAAGTGTCACTGAGGCATGCATGAGAGCACCAGCTGTTCTGGACGACGGCTCTCCGTAGCCGGTGTGAGTAAGACCTTTAAACAGGTCAACATTCACAAGGCCGCAGGGCCAGACAGATTACCAGGATGTGTACTCTGAGCATGCGCTGACCAACTGGCAAGTGTCTTCACTGACGTTCTCAAACTGTCCCTAACAGAGTCTGTAATACCAACAAGTTTCAAGCAGAACACTAAGGTAACCTGCCTAAATGACTACCGACCCGTAGCACTCACGTCTGGAGCTATGAAGTGCTTTGAAAGGCTGGTCATGGCTCACATCAACACCATCATCCCAGAAACCCTAGACCCACTCCAATTTGCATACCACACAAACAGATCCACAGATGATGCAATCTGTATTGCACTCCACACTGCTCTTTCCAACCTGGACAAAAGGAACACCTATGTGAGAATGCTATTCATTGACTACAGATCAGATTTCAACACCATAGTACCCTCAATGCTCATCACTAAGCTAAGGACCCTGGGACTAAACACCTCCCTCTGCAACTGGATCCTGGAGAGGTTGTTGTACTGGCACCACACTACCAGGTCTCTGACCTCCTCCCTATAGGCTGTCTCATCGTGGTCGGTGATCAGACCTACGGCTGTTGTGTCATCGGCAAACTTGATGATGTTGTTGGAGTCGTGCCTGGCCATAAAGTCATGAGTGAACAGGGAGTACATGAGGGGACTGAGCACGCACCCCTGAGGGGCTCCTGTGTTGAGGATCAGCATGGCGGATGTGTTGTTACATACCCTTACCACCTTGGGGCGGCCATGACTTTATGGCCAGGTACGACTCCAACACCATCATCAAGTTTGCCGATGACACAACAGCCGTAGGTCTGATCACCGACCACGATGAGACAGCCTATAGGGAGGAGGTCAGAGACCTGGTAGTGTGGTGCCAGTACAACAACCTCTCCCTCAACGTGATGAAGACAAAGGAGATGATTGTGGACTACAGAAAAAGGCCGAGCACGCCCCCATTCTCAGTGGAACAGGTTGAGAGTTTCAAGTTCCTTGGTGTCCACATCACCAACAAACTATCATGGTCCAAGCACACTAAGACAGTCATGAAGAGGGCACGACAAAGCCTATTCCCCCTCAGGAGACTGATAAGATTTAGCATGGGTCCTCAGATCCTCAAAAGGTTCTACAGCTGCACCATAAAGAGCATCCTGACCGGTTGCATCACTGCCTGGTAATGCAACTGCGTGGCCTCCGGCCGCAAGTCACTACAGAGGGTAGTGCATACAGCCCAGTACATCACTGGGGCCAAGCTTCCTGCCATCCAGGACCTCTATATCAGGCTGTTCTCTCTGCTAGTGCACGGCAAGCAGTACCGGAGTGCCAAGTCGAGGTCCAAAATGATTCTTAACAGCTTCTACCACCAAGCCATAAGACTCCTGAACAGCTAATCAAAGGGCTACCCAGACCCTTCTTTTACACTGCTGCTACTCTCTGTTTATAATTTATGCACACTCACTTTAACTCTGCCTACATGTACATATTACCTCAATGACCTCTACTAACTGGTGCCCGTCACATCGACTCACATGTACCGGTACCCCCTGTATATATCCTCACTTGTTATTTTACTGCCTCTGCTTTATTATTTGTTATTATTTTGCTTTATTATTTGTTACTTTTTTTCTACTTTTTACTTAACACTGTATTTTTTTCTTAACTTCTTAAGGCATTGTTGGTTAAGGTCTTGTAAGTAAGCATTTCACCTGTTGTACTCGGCGCATGTGACAAATAACATTTGATTTGATTTATCTCTGAGTGACAGCCTATTCTTAAAATTATCAACATTATTTAATGACTAAACAGCCTGCAGATTTAGGATCTTAATTTGACCTAATAATTCTGCAGCAACAACATTTGAACGCTTAAATCTACAATATGTAACTTTTTGTGCGACCCAACCAAATTCACATAGAATGTGAGTTATAGATCTGTCATTCTCATTGAAAGAAGTCTTAGAATCAGTAGATCTGTTCTATATACAATATTTCTATGTTTCTCGTTCTTAAGTTTTGTTTTTGCGTCTTTTACTTTCGGTTTTGGACACCAGCTTGAAACAGCTGAAAATACAATATTTTGGGTTATGGAAAATATATTTCAGAGCGGTTTAGATGGAAGAATGATTATCTACACAATGACTGCTTGTGTTGTCATATAAACTGAAATTAGGCAAACTACTAGAATATCTGCAACCAGGAAATGGGGGAGTGATTACTGCATATTGCACTTTAATCCAGAATGTTGCTTGATCAGTGGTTAGGCTATCAGCTGGCCAAAAGTAGACTGCATGAAAAGTGCAATAATGTTAACATAATTGTGTGTTAGTGTGGGTTTTCAGTTAATTTTTGTAAATCACAAATCTCATCTGCATTTCCTGCAGTGCAGAAAAATGATCAGCAACAAAAGAGTGATCAAATTAAGTTAACCTGTTAACCTGTAGAATCAATAAAACGTCAGCTGCACAGCTGACACGAGTGAAACCATATGTTTTTGCACCACCTTGCGGTACAGTGGTGGTGGCACAACTGTTTGAGTTGATAGTTAAAGGACAGGTTCATCTTTTTTTAGATATTGTACACATGAAATTGTGTCATTCTGAACTTTATTTGCAACTTTCTATTCCATTTAGTTGGACTCAAGCGATACTTTTCCATTTGTGCATGTACGGGCTACACGGAAGTACACTGAATAAGTATTGCCACTTCTAAAATGATGTATTTGGGTGTTTAATCTGTGCCACTGCAACTGCAGAACGAGCATGAGGAACTCCGTCGGTGGTGGGTAAGTTTCTCAAAACCAAGAGAAATCACAAAAAAAGTGTCTGGACACTTTTATAACAAGAGAAAAGTCAACCTGTCCTTTAACCTGACTTGCATTACAAATATAAGGACATGACAAGGCATGTCATTGACAGGACTGCAACAAAATGGCTGCATCTTAACAATAAATTGCAGTAGGATTATTATTTTTCTCAGATAGTAATAATAGTATAGTACCCTGTTCACACTATAATCAGATAATAGCCATGAACAGTTCTCGTGTGTTGGTGGAGTGGATAATATTTTAATCTCTGCTGAATCTCAGCCAAATCGAGGAGTCCAATAAAGAAAGTTAAGGATTAAACACATCATTAGAATGACAATATAATACTGTAAAATCTCCCTCATTGTGTCATTATAGGGGTGGGGATGACACATGAGGACTCAAAGGCAAGTCAAGTCTCCACAAGCTAAATTGTAGATAAAACATAGATTTTAAGGTGAGCTGGCCAATTCTGCTTTTAAATTCTGTTTGAAATGTGTTCCTTTGGAGGGATTGAATACAAACCTGTATTCTTATCCAACCGAAGCTGTAATTGTTCTATAATAATTTTGTCAACAATATATATAATGTGGATTTGTGTTTTTTTCTCCTTTTATTTCTTTGTGGAATCCCTCTGGCTGTTATGTTTATGTTTCGCATGTTACTGTTTTATAAAAAAGGACTGTATATCATGATAACGTACCTGCCATTCCTACATTGTTACAGTGCCCTCTAGTGGTGGGAATGAACCCTCTCTTTGTTCAACCAAACTCCAGGCTATAGCCAGCCTCTTATTTCTAATGAAATATTATCTACATCAGGCAAGCAAGCAAACATGCTTTCATAATTTTGTTTAATTTGCCTGAGCATTTAATTCTCCATATTGCAGTGCATCAGTGTTGGGGAGTATACATCACCCATATTTTAACTACTAGTTTACTATCTTTTTCAAGTAACTTGATGGTATAGTTGACCTAATTTCAAAATAATTTTCCTAATTCAGTTGTACCTACCTGAAGGATATCTGTTTCTTTGCTGTAGCTAAGTAGGTTCAGAGTAGTGCAGTGTGGTCACAGAACCACATCACTAGATGGCAATATTCTACCTATTACTGTACATCACCATTGTCATGCAAAATTGAAAAGAGATGGCATTAAGTTTAGTATGATTAGGAAACATGTTTCATTTCTCAATGTCATCATAATACATTTCATATCACAGCCTATAATAAAAAAGCTCATCAGAGTATGAACAACACATTCTGCAGATTATGTGTATGCAGTGGCGACCGGTCATTCACGGCAGGTGCTGAGCCCCAGCTGTTTTGAGCCCCACCTGTTCAGCTAAAAAAATGGCACCATCATACTTTCAAAACCTTAGCTAGCAAGCTAGCAGTCATCATCATGAATCAAGTCGACAATCTACTGGCAAATCCTTTTTAATCCTTGTCATATGAACAGAAATGATAGATAAAACATATTGGTGCTCATCAGCCATTGGACATAAACATTGCACAACAAGTTGGAAATTGCAAATTCAACAATGAGTGGGATGGAAGGAATCAGTGGCTAACTGCAAGCATTGCAAAGCAATCACTAGCCCTCTATTCAGTGGAAGTGTGTAGTCCAAGTCTAGGTTTAAGAGTATATTTTCCGAGCTTAAAAGGATAAACATTGAACATTGGCCAAGCTGTCAATGCAACATGACTTCTGCCATGCTCAAAACAACTGGAAACTCAGAACTGGGAAATTTCAGAATTCAGTGAGTTCAAGACAACTGGGAAATTGAAATTAAATGAGCTCCAACTGGGAAAATACGTTTTGAGCAGTCATCCAACTCAGAATTGCAAGGTGGGGGAACTTGGGCCTCTTTCTAGAGCTACGACATGAAAATCACTGATTCAACCTTGTTTTTTCCAGAGTTCCCAGTTTTCTTGAAAGCACCATAAATCCAGAGAATGCCAGACTTTGATGACAACGTTTGATGACACAATTTGCCCACGAAGGACCGCCACGCCACCTTCCTTTTCAACTGAGCACAGCACAAAAATGTATTGTACGCTGCTGCATAAATTATTTAATATGCCAAGGAGATATGTATGCTGTAGCTAAGAAAGTATTATTAAGTGTATGTTTTGTAGTAAGGTGTTAGTAGCCCAAGTGTCTCACCCTAATAATTTGGTCCCTTTTCCCCTCATCATTTAGCCTACTGTTCTGACTTGGTGGTGCACATGGAGCCTTTAGCCTGCTTTAGAGAAATGTCATCATCGAATATTGTAAGAGCTTCCATTATCTGCCCTTTATTTATCCTACGTTTATGACTTGGGGTCTGTAATACTGTAAGAACGATCCATGTAAAATGGGTTAAAGTTATGTATAGTAAACCTAGGTGTAAAATACTAAATATTGGCTACATCTCAGAATGTTTTTAACTGTCAAGAGGAGTAAAACAAGGTTGTCCACTATCAGCATATCTATTTGTTATTGCCATCGAAATGTTAGCTGTTAAAATCCTACCCAACAATAATATTAAGAGATTAGAAAATAAGGGCTTAAAAACAAAGGTGTCATTGTACGCTTCCGGCACCGACAGAGATGGTCACCTCATTTCACGTTCCTAGGAAACTATGCTGTATTTTGTTTGTTTACGTGCTATTTCTTACCTTGCTACCCCAGGTAATCTTAGGTTTTATTACATACAGTCGGGAGGAACTACTGGATATAAGAGCAACATCAACTCACAACCATTATGACCAGGAATATGACTTTCCCGAAGCGGATCCTCTGTTTTGCCCACCACCCAGGACAATGGATCGGATCCCAGCCGGCAAACCAAAACAACAACGCAGTAAAAGGGGCAGACGAAGCGGTCTTCTGGTCAGGCTCCGGAGACGGGCACATCGCGCACCACTCCCGAGCATACTACTCGCTAATGTCCAGTCTCTTGACAACAAGGTTGATGAAATCCGAGCAAGGTTAGCATTCCAGAGAGACAGAAGAGACTGTAACGTTCTTTGCTTCACAGAAACATGGCTCACTCGAGACACGCTATCAGAGTCGGTACAGCCAGCTGGTTTCTTCACGCAACTGTGCTGCGCCGACAGAAACAAGCATCTTTCTGGTAAGAAGAGGGGCGGGGGGGTATGCCTTATGATTAATGAGACGTGGTGTCATCATAACAACATACAGGAACTCAAGTCCTTCTGTTCACCTGACTTAGAATTCCTCACTCTTTGATTATAATCACAGCCGTATATATTCCCCCCCAAGCAGACACATCGATGGCCCTGAACGAACTTTACCAATAAAATGGTCTGACATTGATATCCCGAAAGATATTTTAATATCTTTAATATATTTTAATAGAAACTTAGCAAAAATAGATAAGATCTTGCTACCATGGAAAGGAAAATACCTGTCTATTTGTGGAAAATCACCCTGATTAACCATTTAGTCATATTACAGTTGACCTAATTGCTTATGGTTTTGCCTACACCTAGCGAAATGTTTTTTTAAATTATATGAGCCAAAAATATTCAATTTTATATGGAATGGCAAGCCAGACAAAATTAAAAGGGCCTATTTTTATAATGAATATGAATTCATTATAGTAAGTATTAAATATTAAAGCATTAGACCTCTCACTAAAGGTGTCAGTCATACAAAAGTTATACTTAAAAATGTATATAGCATGTACAGTGGCTTGCGAAAGTATCCACACCCCTTGGCATTTTTCCTATTTTCTTGCCTTACAACCTGGAATTAAAATGGATTTTGTGGAGGTTTGTATCATTTGATTTACTTTTGAGATGCAAAATGTTTTTTATTGTGAAACAAACAAGAAATTACACAAAAAAATAATATTGAGTGTGCATAACTATTCACCCCCCCAAAAGTCAATACTTATTAGAGCAACCTTGTGCAGCAATTACAGCTGCAAGTCTCTTGGGGTATGTCTCTATATGCTTGGCACATCTAGCCACATCAAGGCAAAAAAATTTGATTTGATTTGATTTGATTTGATTTGATTTGATATATGCTTGGCACATCTAGCCACATCAAGGCAAAACAGCTCCAGCGCCTTCAAGTTGGATAGGTTCCATTGGTGTACAGCAATCATTAAGTCATACCACAGATTCTCAATTGGATTCAGGTCTGGGCTTTGACTAGGCATTTAAAGACATTTAAATGTTTCCCCTTAAACCACTCGAGTGGTGCTTTAGCAGTATGCTTAGGGTCATTGTCCTGCTGGAAGGTGAACCTCCATCCGAGTCTCAAATCTCTGGAAGCCTGAAACAGGTTTCCCTCAAGAATTTCCCTGTATTTAGCGCCATCCATCATACCTTCAATTCTGACCAGTTTCTCAGTCCCTGCCAATTAAAAACATCCCCACAGCATGATGCTGCCACCACCATGCTTCCCTGTGGGGATGGGGTGATGAGAGGTGTTGGGTTTGTGCCAGACATAGCATTTTCCTTGATGGCCAAAAAGCTACATTTTAGTCCCATCTGACCAGAGTACCTTCCATATGTTTGGGGAGTCTCCCACATGCCTTTTGGAAAACACCAAACATGTTTGCTTATTTTTTTTTTAGCAATGGCTTTTTTCTGGCCACTCTTCCATAAAGCCCAGCTCTGTGGAATGTATGGTTTAAAGTGATCTTATGGACAGATACTCCAATCTCTGCCGTGGAGCTTTGCAGCTCCTTCAGGGTAATCTTTAGTCTCTTTGTTGCCTCAACAAAGAGACCAACCCTGATCTGTACCCAACCCTGATCTGTACTTCTCCACAACTTTGTCCCTGACCTGTTTGGAGACCTCCTTGGTCTTCATGGTGCCACTTGCTTGGTGGTGCCGCTTGCTTAGTGGTGTATCAGAGTCTGGGGCCTTTCGGAACAGGTAAATATATACTGAGATCATGTGACACTTAGATTGCACACCGGTCAACTTTATTTAACTAATTATTTGAGTTCTGAAGGTAATTAGTTGCACCAGATCTTATTTAGGGGCTTCAAAGCAAAGAGGGTGAATAGATATGCACGCACCACTTTTCCATTTTATATTCTTTAGAATTCTATGAAACAAGTAATATTTTTCATTTCTCTTCACCAATTTGGACTATTTTGTGTATGTACATTACATGAATTCCAAATAAAAATCCATTTAAAATTACAGGTTGTAAGGCAACAAAATAGGAAACATGCCAAGGGGTGTGAATACTTTTGCAAGGCACTGTACACAGTATATATATATATATATATATATATATATATTTACCCCCAAAAATATATGGAGGATTAGAAATTATGCAGACAATAATATTGATTGGAAGCTACAATTTATCCTCAATATTAAAGCTGATCTACTCCCTAAAAAACATAATAAAAATAAAGATTTTTAGCTCGCTCATTAATGTCTTAATCGAAATTACAGATTGCCTCTTATCCGCTCGTCGTCCCCTTATGCCATAGTTTGTACATCTCAATTGTCAGTAGAAACCACATTAGTTTAAGCAAGTCAGTCATATCAGCTATGTTTTTTAAAGGGCAGCAAATGAGGCTAAATAAACTGATTTGCTGCCAAACAAGGCTCCGCTGATAGCCAGGTGTATCAGTGGTAAGGTGTTGGGACAGCTGTTGGGACTCTGCTGTTGGGAAAGCTTTATGTAAGCCCTAACAATTTGTGGTCCCCGTTATAGTGCAATTAATGTATTGTTTAGTGTTGTGTTGTGGATTTGTGGGCATGCCTTCCACTTTTATTTACTTTTTTGCCCCATCAAGATTTACATTCTAAAATCACCACTCTGTTTATGTAATATTTACCAAATGCTAATATCTACATTTTTACATGTCAATTTTATTAACCTATGGTAGATTTATGGCTGGACATAAGATATTACTCTGTGTATGTATTTGATTTATTTTACACAGAGATATTAGTAGGGGAGAGTGGGATGCGTTGAGCCATTTTTGACATTTAGCATCACTCTGTCAAGTGAAATATGTCTTTCTCTAAAAAATAGACAGCCATATCATGTACAATCTATGCCCTCACCTTGTTCAATTCCAATACTGTTTTCAATTAACATGACAGCTCAAGATTTGCTCACCACTCAATGATGTTGCACCATTGTGATGGTTGGAAACTACTTCACCAGTATTTGCAGACCTATCCATGAGCTTCAGCACAGTCACTTTGATAATATTCCTTTCTCCTCCTTTGCACAAGTCAAGACTTCTTGACATCTTGAGGCACGCGTTTCTCAAGTTAAAATTCAACCCATAGTTTTTCTTCCAATAAGCCCACACACTCACAGGGGATTTGCCATTCTGCATTATTCTCTGGTTAGAGTGTACAGTCCAGGAGAGGGAGCCGAGTTGCTCTGTTATGAAGCAGGGCCAGAGACTGTGTGCCTCTGTGTGAAGTCCTTCCTAAATACATGAATGAATAATTGAATACATCTGCACAAAGAGCATCTGAAGGAAGGCAATGACATGCTAAAAGCCAGTGAAGAGGATAGAATGAGAGAAAAGAGGGAAAGTGTAGAAAGAGTGTGTGAGAGATGAACAGAAAGAATCACTGGGTAGATCCGATTATATCTACTTTCTGCCTCTTTAGATATTCTTGAAACATTAACTCTTAAAACCTCTCTGGGATATGTTGGATGGTAGCGTCCCACCTCGCCAACAGCCAGTGAAATTGCAGGGCGCCAAATTCAAAACAACAGAAATCCCATAATTCCTCAAACATGCAAGTATTTTACACCATTTTAAAGATAAACATCTTGTAAATCCAGCCACAGTGTCCCATTTCAAATAGGCTTTACGGCGAAAGCACACCAAATGATTATGTTAGGTCAGCACCTAGTCACAGAAAACCATAAAGTCATTTTCCAGCCCTCACAAAAGTCAGAAATAGCGATTAAATTAATCATTAACCTTTGATGATCTTCATCAGATGGCACTCACAGGACTTCATGTTACACAATAAATGTGTGTTTTGTTTGATAAAGTTCATCTTTATGTCCAAAAACCTCATTTGAAATTGGTATGTTATGTTCAGAAATGCATTGACCCAAACAAACAAACAAACATCCGGTGAAACAAACAAACATCCGGTGAAAGTGCAGAGAGCCACATCAAACTGCTCTCATTCTCTCCCCCTTCACAGCAGAAGCCTCAAACAAGGTTCTAAAAACTGTTGACATCTAGTGGAAGCCTTAGGAGATGCAATATGACCCCATAGACACTGTATATTCGATAGACAATGACTTGAATAACTACAAACCTCAGATATCCCACTTCCTGGTTGGATTTTTTCTCATGTTTTTGCCTGCCATGTGAGTTATGTTATACTCACAGACATCATTCAAACAGTTTTAGAAACTTCAGAGTGTTTTCTATCCATCTAATTATATTAATAATTATATGCATAATCCAGCTTTTGGGCCTGAGTAGCAGGCAGTTTACTCTGGGCACCTTATTATCCAAGCTACTCAATACTGCCCCCCAGTCCCAAAGAAGTTAATTAACTCTTAAACATTCTGTCTCAAACTTTACACAGATTGTGAATTAAGGGGGGCCCGCAACATCTCAGACCCCCTGAATTAGTCATGAGCCCCCCTAAATGCAACAAAGTCAAACTGATAATTTAACCATTGTCCTATATGTTTGAAATGCACTTTGTACTACTAGAGTGGTAAATATAAAAATTCAAGCTTATTCCAAATTAAACACCCACACCTCTGTGTCATGCTTTAAACCATGTTTTTGTCCCGCATGTGGCTACAATTATCATCTCAGGACAGTCTCATATCTCAGCCGCTTTTCAGGTGTCCCAACTTTTCTTTCTACAAAAAAGGTCCTTAATCAGCAAGACGCATTAATTAGTTCAGGCAATAAGAGTGTAGAGCCAATGACAATCGCCAAATGACATTACACTTTTTGGTGTTTTGTAACAGATGTCTCTTTCCATTCATCAATGGAGCAAGATTTTAAGTATTCTTTTATTTACAATAAGATGCTGACCAGTGAACCCTTAGGGAAAGTATTGCTCTCTATGTGCCAAGGTTTCAATGTTAAACTTCCCTATAATTGCTGTTCTTCCCTCTCTCTGACCACCCTTGATTGCATTTAACAACTATTTAATAGATCATACAGAAAGTCATTATTCACCTCATAACATTCTCCTAATACCACAGCAGCTAAAGTTAGTAACAGCTTTGTGTAATGTTTTCCCTGAGACAGCAGTAGGAGACAGCAGTAGGAGTTGCTGCCATTGCTTTTGTGGTCACAGAGCTCATTTCTGTTACGCAGAAACATGCTATCCGCTTTCTCAGTGAAAAGTCTACACAATTGGTAAAAACTCCTAATCTTTGTCTGGATCTTCTCTGGTCTCTGAGCCCCTTCACCTGATGTCTCTTGAGGCTCTCCCAGATGGATGAGGATCAATCCAGACAGATGTGGAACACCCTTATGCCCAACGACCAGTCCTGTGTTGGCACTTCTGCTAGTCAATCCCATCCATGCCTGTGGCCATGGTGATGGAGACTACCATCTGCTCCAACCCTCCACATCTGGGGTCCTGAAGCCCCTCCCCTACACCCCCTCTACACCCTCCCCTACACCCCCTCTATAGGCTAGAGCCCCTCCCCTACACCCACTCTATAGGCTCCTATCGGATCCATCAGCACAGGACAGGAGAGACAAATTCATGAACATATAGACTTACAGTTTTAATACTGTAATGTTTATTGAGGCCATGTTTAACCTGCAGTGAAAGCATAAGCCAAATTGATTGATAAAAACAACACGAATACATCATTTCACTGTAATTGATTATTTAGGTAAATCACATTGATTGTGGTTTGAGAAAGACAGACTTCTGTTCTGACATAACTGTCATTCGGTGGCGTACTTCGGTACATTATTCTAGACCCTTGTGTCCTTCGCCCCAACAGTACTGCTAACTGTTTAATTCTTCGCCCCAATATGGGTGAATCCCAGGGCTGGAGTGCAGACACACAGTGAGGGTGTGCTTCAGAGGGGCTAGAGGGATCCACATGTCCATCAATAACAATAAATACAGTACCATCCTCCCTTCATCCTCCCTTCTTTATGTGGCCAAGCATGACTTGCCCTTTACTCATGGACTCAGTGAAGTAGCACAAACAAAGGTGACCTTTTTCAGGTGACAACTGCTAACTGTTTCATTCTTCACCCCAATATGGGTGAATCCCAGGGCTGGAGTGCAGACACACCGTGAGAGTGTGCTTCAGAGGGGCTAGAGGGATCCACATGTCCATCAATAACAATTAATACAGTACCATCCTCCCTTCTTTATGTGACCGCTGTAGTATAACTACATAAGGTATCATATCTTAGCAGTGTATTCACATAGCCTTTACCTTGACATTTACAGAGAAGCAAGAGAGAGCTGGCTAAACAGAAGGGGCGGTCCAGTGATTGAAGCGTAAACACAGTAAAATATACTCTGGCTCCAATCTCATATCGCTCATACGGTTCAGTTTTACTTTGCACTTTATTGCTGGCTCAATACAATGTCTCTGAAAAGTTTAAGTAGGCCATATGGAAACCTATATATTCATTGAATGTCACTAAAACAGTGTCGCTGTTCAGTTTGATGTATCTTGTTGGGTAATTCATATGATACCATCTTTTCCCAGGACAAAGGACTACGCAAATAATACATGTTGAATGGGGATAAATCTATAAAATAATGTTGTTTATGTCATAAACCTTGCTCCCCTCACTCCCCGTGTTTACTTTAGATGCGCTTATCTACAGACTAATATCACTTGTATTATTACTGTCTTGGTGGTATGTTGTATAATATGATTCCCACTAGCCATGCCTCTGTGGTTACAGTGTTACTTCACAGTCTGCACTTGGTTCTTACCTTGATTCCTGATAGTATCTGAAAATAAATGAATTCTAGAAAAGTCAATTTGTTGTTTAATACAGCAGCTGCATATCATCAGGAAGGCCTATATGCACTTGTAACTTTTTTTCTTCATTTGGGAACATATAATTTTCAAAATTATTTTGACTGTTGACTGTGATACGGGCATGGGAATATACGAGCATCTGATAGGCTGAATTAACAAAATAGGCATGCATGGCTAACCACATGATCCTCAAACCAAAGACTGACCAAACTCATATTTCTAAAAGTGAATTCAAAGGCACTGTAGATTGACTGTATAGCCTAATAAGGCATTTTTCGTTTCATTATTTAATTCAAAGTCATTATTTGTATTTATTTTATTTGTATACAGCCTAAATGCGACATTTATAGGCATGTAGTTGATGTGCGTTTGAAATGCTGAGCACTCCTGCCAGCCTGTAGCATGTCACAAATGCTTCACAATTAGTTTCTTAAATGGCAGACTATAGCCTTAAAATAACATAATGTAGCCGAAATAATTCATTTTCATTCCTGCTTAGTGTTAGTATGTTGTTTAATTAATAGCTTTTTGAAATGTTGAAAGTCAATTGATAGTGAAAGAGTCTCCTTGGCTATATATATTGTAGGTTGTAGTGCAGTGTCAGAATATCATCGACAAACCAAAGATATCCCATATGCATTGGATTTGCGTCTTTTTGCTTTTTACAACATTGTGGACTAAAGCGTTGTTATAGATCGCACTATATAATCCGGTCCATTTAACGTTTTTCTAAATCTTAAGATAACAAGGAGTAGGCCTATGCTTTTATCAATTTTATTTAACAAAAGCCACAATATCCTCACATCCTGTAACGTAGACACTGGGAGTTGGGAAGCAAGTGCAGGTGGTGAGTTTAACAATACATGACACAATACACGACACAATATAAGAAACAATACAAGAAACAATACAAGAAACAATATAAGATATAATACAAGAAACAATACAAGAAACAATACACGACACAATATAAGATATAATACAAGAAACAATACAAGAAACAATACAAGAAACAAGCGTGGCGTACGGACATGAAAGAACATCAATACAGCCAGGGGAATAAGGGAGTGCCAGAAATAGGGGAGGTAATGAGTGAGGAAATGTCCAGGTGTGCCTCATCATGAGGAGCAGGTATGCGTAATGATGGTTGCCAGGACCGGTGGTTTAGTAAACCGGCGACGTCGAACATCAGAGAGGGGGAGCGGGGGTAGACGTGACACATCCTCACATGCAATCGCGTGTGAACAATTTTGGTGTACGATGAAAAAGAGCTACTATTTTTATTTCTCAATTTGTAATTGAAGCATGTGTATTGTGTGTAAATTGCTGGACATATTGTTTTATTTAATTCATTTTAGAATACGGCTGTAATGTAGCAACATGTGGAAAAAGTCAAGGGGTCTGAATACTTTCCGAAGGCACTGTATACAAAATCCGACAATGGAAATGTGAAGGCAGTTATTTTTATAAAGCCTTCATAGGTGGCATGTGAGTCTCAAGTTTGGGCAAGCTTACAATTTGTAACATGCCAGTTATGATTTTCATATGTGCATTTTCATGGAATAGTTTTCTTTCAGCAATAATATTTTTGTTTCTCAAAATCATTATCACATTGTTTAGCATAAAATATCAATTAAAATTATAATCTAAATGTTAAGTCTCTGCAATATGGACACATTGAGACGCCATGATACATTGGTGGCTAAAGAAATGAGCACACGGAACTCATGGCCTACAGGCCAATGCATCAGTAGGTCTATATGATTCCATTGCTCATTCACACCAACGATTGGTGATTATCGAGTGGGAGATTGTGTAAAGATTTGTCAAATAGCTTACTGTGAGGAACTATAGTTTTTGTATATTATCATTAGCAATGGATGTTAAAAAACACTTTCCTATATTTCCACACAGCAGGCCAGGTACTTCTATGCATGCTCAGGCACGCATGCTCCCTCAACAGAGAAACCAGACACATGCTCAATGTTCACATGGAGCGCTCCAAACAAAAGACAATAAAAAATTATTTATTTATTTATGTACAGACAGAAATCTGCCCAGCAGAGAATCAGGGATTAGGGGCACACATGAGATACAATAATAAGAAACTAATTCTCAAACTCTGAGCATTATGACATTTAATCGATTACAAATTATATGACCCTCCCCTGGACTAAATAAAAAAATACTGAAATTGAAAAAGTATGGCCCTTCCCCATTTTGCTCCAGGTAATAATTGTGTAAATTCTGGCTGCTCCCTTAGCAAAGTGAATGCTTGGATGTCCATCGCTACTGTAGGTATTCCTCCCAAAGCTTTGCAGTTTTTTTGCATATCCGCTTCAAATTTGTTTTTTTTCCTGCAGTCTGAACAGCCAAAAGGAACATGGAATCTGATATTTTAAGCCACATGTCAAACCACTTTTGTAGAGGGTTTTGAAATCAGATACAAATCTGATTCCTGGCCATGTGTCTGATTTATTTGTGTTTTTTAGACTGTTATTTGGCATACAGCATCTTGTTGCCGGCTACTCCGTTGACAATTTGACAAGAACATGGGGCAACACAAACAAATGAGTGAATCTGATAGAAAGCTAAACAGCTACAGAGCTAGTTAGCCAAAAATGGCTTGTTTTGAAAGTTGAATAATCTTATCCTTTGACGCTTTAAGTGTTCTTACACTACAATTTCGACCATTCAAAGCAACTGGGAAATGTCCATGACAGGCATTGTTGTCATCTTAGCTTGCTACAGTACATAACTTCTGTGTGATAGGAAGTATGAGCACCAACACCAATCAGCCTACACAACTGCGGACACACCCATCATTACTATGACAATTTATGTAGCCATGTCACCAAATGACTGCCGTCTGAACACACATATATTCGATTTGGTCACTTGTAATTTGTTGTTTTTGGACAGACACTATTCCAAAACAGATTTGAGCAGTAAGGTCTGCAGGGTGAACAAGGCTTTAGAAACTGACAATCATTGTATGGTCATATATAGACCTCAGGATTTACCCACACTTTACTTTCATGAAGCTCTAGAGTTGAAACCACCCGTGTCCCTGTGCACTCAGGCCAGTCCTGGGTAAGCTAGTATGAGGAGATGCTCCTTTTACCAGTGTCAACGTGACACTCCTCCCTCACCTCCAATCCCACTGTGGGCCAGCATGCCATTATTCATTCAAACCTTCCTCCTTAAGCTGCAGAGTTTCCTGACACAGTGGTTTCCAGGTCATTGCATGGATGACAGTGATTCTGACTGGTAGCAGCTTAGTCACTTACAGTACATACAGTGGGGCAAAAAAAGTATTTAGTCAGCCACCAATTGTGCATGTTCTCCCACTTAAAAAGATGAGAGAGGCCTGTAATTTTCCTCATAGGTACGCTTCAACTATGACAGACAAAATGATTTTAAAAAATCCAGAAAATCACATTGTGGGATTTTTAATTAAATTATTTGCAAATTATGGTGGAAAATAAGTATTTGGTCAATAACAAAAGTGTATCTCAATACTTTGTTATATACCCTTTGTTGGCAAATCGTTTTCTGTAAGTCTTCACAAGGTTTTCACACTGTTGCTGGTATTTTGGCCCATTCCTCCATGCAGATCTCCTCTAGAGCAGTAATGTTTTGGGGCTGTTGCTGGGCAACACAGACTTTCAACTCCCTCCAAAGATTTTCTATGGGGTTGAGATCTGCAGACTTGCTAGGCCACTCCAGGACCTTGAAATGCTTCTTACGAAGCCACTCCTTCGTTGCCCGGGCGATGTGTTTGGGATAATTGTCATGCTGAAAGATCCAGCCACGTTTTATCTTCAATGCCCTTGCTGATGGAAGGAGGTTTTCACTCAAAATCTCACGAAACATGGCCCCATTCATTCTTTCCTTTACACGGATCAGTCGTCCTGGTCCCTTTGTAGAGAAACAGCCCCAAAGCATGTTGTTTCCACCCCCATGCTTCACAGTAGGTATGGTGTTCTTTGGATGTAACTCAGCATTCTTTGTCCTCCAAACACGACGAGTTGAGTTTTTACCAAAAAGTTCTGTTTTGGTTTCATCTGACCATATGACATTCTCCCAATCTTCTTCTGGATCATCCAAATGCTCTCTTCAGACGGGCCTGGACATGTACTGGCTTAAGCAGGGGGACACGTCTGGCACTGCAGGATTTGAGTCCCTGGCGGCGTAGTGTGTTACTGATGGTAGGCTTTGTTAATTTGGTCCCAGCTCTCTGCAGGTCATTCCCTAGGTCCCCCCGTGTGGTTCTGGGATTTTTGCTCACCGTTCTTGTGATCATTTTGACCCCACGGGGTGAGATCTTGCGTGGAGCCCCAGATCGAGGGAGATTATCAGTGGTCTTGTATGTCTTCCATTTCCTAATAATTGCTCCCACAGTTGATTTATTCAAACCAAGCTGCTTACCTGTTGCAGATTCAGTCTTCCCAGCCTGGTGCATGTCTACAATTATGTTTCTGGTGTCCTTTGACAGCTCTTTGGTCTTGGCCATAGTGGAGTTTGGAGTGTGACTGTTTGAGGTTGTGGACAGGTGTCTTTTATACTGATAACAAGTTCAAACAGGTGCCATTAATACAGGTAACGAGTGGAGGACAGAGGAGCCTCTTAAAGAAGAAGTTACAGGTCTGTGAGAGCCAGAAATCTTGCTTGTTTGTAGGTGACCAAATACTTATTTTCCACCATAATTTGCAAATAAATTCATAAAAAATCCTACAATGTTATTTTCTGGATTTTTTTTCCTCATTTTGTCTGTCATAGTTGAAGTGTACCTATGATTAAAATTACAGGCCTCTCTCATCTTTTTAAGTGGGAGAACTTGCACAATTGGTGGCTGACTACATACTTTTTTGCCCCACTGTATATAAGGGGGTGGAAACATGTATTAGTATTTATATAGAATTTAATCCACTGCAATCTTTTTCCATACAGAGAATGTGTGCTGGGCATGTACTTGCAGGGACAATATAATGTGTATGATGTTGCAATCTTGTGTAAAAAGACAAAACACAGAGATGATTGGATGTAACATCTGTAATCTGAAATGATTAGTGTAGGAGTATCTACTGATATGTGTAGCAGGATTTCTCTAATGCCAATATGGCACCAAAAAGCCTGATGCCAAAAAAGAGGCAAAGAAAAAAATGACCTCAGGAAGCCTATTAGATGGCATATTGTAGAGGAGTCAGAGATTTGCAGGAGGTATATTAGTCGGAGTCAGGAGTCAGAGACCAGCTCACAGAGGCATAGTGATTTATGTGGACTTTTTTAAAATGCCAGGTCCAGTTATATCAGTGGGAGAGGGATAGGCAATGCAGACATGCTCAGGGCCATGCTCCACATCTCTCCCTCTCCTCTCTCCATTCCCACCTTGCATTCTAAGAGCACCAGCCTCTGGCTGTGTAGCCATGACAACCAAATGAGGTAAATAGTTGCAGGAGAATCCTCATCACCACCACCCTCCCTGGGCTCTGTTCATTGGCTCACACTAGGGTGATATACACACTCCATACTATTTATGCCCCTTCCTCGCATTTTGGAATTCTCAAGAGATATTCTTCCCATTAATAGCCATGCTATGTCTCTGGTTGGGTTTGTGTCCTCTTTGCCTATAGGGTAATCTTGCTTTAGTCAGATCACTCTCCAGCCCTGTTCTTTTGTAAAGACAACATCGGACAAACACTATAGGACATAATAGTGAGATACCTGCGTATGTGCCAGACACGTGGAAAAATCTTCAAGGGAAAAAACACAAGCCTGATTTCAGCCAACTGCCATGCCCTTACGACTTATATTCACCTGAGAAATCTGCAAAAGCAGCCCCACTGTCAGATGTGAAGTGAATCATTTATGTGTGGCATTCATTTGGAATTGTGCATTTCCTTTAGTGTGTTATACTTGGCCTCATAATATGTTTGTATAATAACAGTACATCAACCTTTTTTCATCATAAATGACTTAAATCCTTTTGGAAGAATATATCTGGACCAACCAGCTCCAATACAGAATGGAGAGAGGGATACAATGGTTTGGTAAAATATCTTACTTCTCTGTTTCACAATTGCCAAAAATAGAGTAGCGTTTGCATACCCACTGTACGATAACAGTGTTGTGCTAGGTAACAAAGCCTGCAGTTACTACAGAGATGTTTACTGCAGAACACAGCAGGGCTCAGTGAATGGCTGAGCCCATACAACAAACCATTATTGGTATTCTTGGTATTCTTGACTGGTATCAGGAAATTGACTGTGTACTAGCCAATTATCATCACAAATTTAGTCCTTGAAAGTTAAGGTGGAGCAGTGAGTTGAGAGTGGATATAGTTGACCAAAGTCAGATGCTGCCTCTTCCTTCACCTCTCTGTGGAGTGTTGGATGCCGCATTCAATCTATTTTTGTATATTGCTGTGTACGATGATCGCAACAGGGGAAGAGTGTGCACCTCATTTAGAGTGTTATAGAAGAGTGTGTGAGATTGTGTGCATGTATGCCTGTGAGTGTGTGTGTGTGTATGTATGCCTACTGAAAAAGTGAAAAAACAAGACATATTTATTTCAAAATGCACTTTTTCAAGTTTTTATTTTACTAAACATTGACACACACATAACTTTTGCTGTTGGAATTGCAAATCAAAATCAAATGTATTTATATAGACCTTCTTACATCAGTTGATATCTCAAAGTGCTGTACAGAAACCCAGCCTAAAACCCCAAACAGCAAGCAATGCAGGTGTAGAAGCACGGTGGCTAGGAAAAACTCCCTAGAAAGGCCAAAACCTAGGAAGAAACCTAGAGAGGAACCAGGCTATGTGGGGTGGCCAGTCCTCTTCTGGCTGGGCAGGGAGGAGATTATAACAGAACATGGCCAAGATGTTCAAATGTTCATAAATGACCAGCATGGTCAAATAATAATAATCACAGTAGTTGTCGAGGGTGCAGCAAGTCAGCAACTCAGGAGTAAATGTCATAGCCGATCATTAAGAGTATCTCTACCGCTCCTGCTGTCTCTAGAGAGTTGAAAACAGCAGGTCTGGGACAGATAGCACATCCGGTGAACAGGTCAGAGTTCCATAGCCGCAGGCAGAAAAATTGAAACTGGAGCAGCAGCACGGCCAGGTGGACTGGGGACAGCAAGGAGTCATCATGCCAGGTAGTCCTGAGGCATGGTCCTAGGGCTCGGGTCCTCAGAGAGAGAGAAAGAAAGAGCTGAAGAGAGAATTAGAGAGAGCATACTTAAATTCACACAGGACACCGGATAAGACAGGAGAAGTACTCCAGATATAACAAACTGACCCTAGCCCCCTGACACATAAACTACTGCAGCATAAATACTGGAGGCTGAGACAGGAGGGGTCAGGAGACACTGTGGCCCCATCCGATGATACCCCCGGACAGGGCCAAACAGGAAGGATATAACCTCACCCACTTTGCCGAAGCACAGCCCCCACACCACTAGAGGGATATCTTCAACCACCAACTTACCATCCTGAGACAAGGCCGAGTATAGCACACAAAGATCTCCGCCACGGCACAACCCAAGGGGGGGCGCCAACCCAGACAGGAAGATCACGTCAGTGACTCAATCCACTCAAGTGACGCACCCCTCCTAGGGACGGCATGAAAGAGCACCAGTAAGCCAGTGACTCAGCCCCTGTAATAGGGTAAGAGGCAGAGAATCCCAGTGGAGAGAGGGCAACCGGCCAGGCAGAGACAGCAAGGGCGGTTCGTTGCTCCAGAGCCTTTCCGTTCACCTTCACACTCCTGGGCCAGAATACACTCAATCACATGACCCACTGAAGAGATGAGTCTTCAGTAAAGACTTAAAGGTTGAGATCGAGTCTGCGTCTCTCACATGGGTAGGCAGACCATTCCATAAAAATGGAGCTCTATAGGAGAAAGCCCTGCCTCCAGCTGTTTGCTTAGCTTAAATTCTAGGGACAATTAGGAGGCCTGCGTTTTGTGACCTTAGCGTACGTGTAGGTATGTACGGCAGGACCAAATCGGAAAGATAGGTAGGAGCAAGCCCATGTAATGCGTTGTAGGTTAGCAGAAAAACCTTGAAATCAGCCCTTGCCTTAAAAGGAAGCCAGTGTAGGGAGGCTAGCACTGGAGTAATATGATCAAATTGTTTGGATCTAGTCAGGATTCTAGCAGCCGTATTTAGCACTAACTGAAGTTTATTTAGTGCTTTATCCGGAAAGTAGAGCATTGCAGTAGTCTAACCTAGAAATAACAAAAGCATGCATTAATTTTTCTGCATCATTTTTGGACAGAAAGTTTCCTATTTCTGCAATGTTACGTAGATGGAAAAAAGCTGTCGCCAATGACTAGGGTTTTCAATTTGTCAGAGCTAATGGTGGGAAGCTTCGACTTCTCAGACCCCGTAACGGGAGGAGTAGAGACAAGAGAAGGCTCGGCCTCAGACACCAACTGGCTGTTTAATGGGGAAAAGCGGTTGAAAGTTTCTGTCGGCTGAATGAGGGACACCGGTTGAGCATTCCTACAGCATTTCCCTCCAGAAGCCATGAGAAAGTTGTCCGGCTACGGGGACCGTGCGAGGGGATTTATACTAATGTTACTATCTGTACTTACTGGTGGCACAGACGCTGTTTCATCCTTTCCTACACTCAAATTACCCTTGCCTAACGCTTGCGTCTGAAGCTGGGCTTGTAGCACAGCTATCCTCGCCGTAGGGCGATCATTCTCCTGTATATTATTAGCACAGCGACTGCAATTAGAAGGCATCATGTTTATGTTACTACTTAGCTTCTACTGTTGGAGGTCCTGATGAACCATGTCCAGATAAAACGTCCAGAGTGAAAAAGTTGAATGAAAACATTTTTGAGTGAGGGAAAAACTAAAAATATAAACGGTAATTAAAAAGTAAAAACCGTAAAGTTGTCAGGTAGCAAAGTAAGGTTGGCAACAAAACGCACAGCAACACAGCAAACGTAGCAAAACAAATATTGTGAGAACATTATTTTCCTAAGTGCTGCCAACTGAAACATTCCGATTGCATATAGCCTACCATCAGATGTACAGCTGTATTACACATTTTACTGCATATGCCATTTGAAGCGTGACTAATTACCAGGTAACAATGTATTGATGCATGTAAAAGAATAAGAGGATGTCCAGGCCATGCAAATGCTAATGATTTATGTACTTAACACAAGATTACACAGCCTGAGAGAAAAATGTAATGGACATGAGCAAAATAGTGAGCCTTTACGCGAGAAGGCTTACAGGTCTGGGAACATTACAAATACAGAAGAAGCCTAACTGACTTTGTCTCGTATGGTTTTAGACAGTCTTCACACTGACAAACCATTGTTACAATCTTTATAACATGGATTCACACCTTTCAAATGTCTGCAAACATACAAATGGTTTTAATAGCCTTGAAACCTCTTTCGACAAACACATAGGAGAGTATCCATTGACGACGTGTTCTTCACGGTTATACAACCATTGTTTAGGTGAACTGGCACAGATAGCAAGGGGACCTCCCATGTGATATGTGAAAACACAGTAGACTTGCATCCCATAAACTTTAATAGAAAACTATACAAATGAATCTGGAAAGCAGAATTAAAAACTAGGGTTACATGCTTCTTTGTTTGTATCTATTGATACATTTGTTAACTTACAAATAATCAAAGGAATTAAATAAACGACATGCTGAACATTTCTCCAAGCTAACAAAAATATTTGTAATGAATTTCACTGTAACTACATGGTAGTTAGAAGTAATCTGCGGTACTTACAAGGTGTATTTCTGTGGCTCTTAGGACCTCAACTTCCAATATTCTAAGGATTCATGTAAGATATATCCGGTATTGCACATTGTTACTTATTCATGGTAAAAAGAAAAACAATACCTTTCACATTGCCCACTGTGGTGGTGCTGGATTATTAGTCAGGATAATTAATTGCCTTTATATTGAATATGATGAATGACAAACATGCTTGACAATTAACAGATTGCTATTATCGTTACTTCATACACCAGGCTATGTTCATAGGAAACTGCCTAAACAGACATATTGGTAACACATATCTATGTTATGCTACACGACGTATGATGGACATATAACAGGTTATCAGAAACTAACTATAATAAAAAATGTATGTAGTTGCCCAAAAAATATATGAACTTCATCATCCCTGCTGTCCTTGGCAACCAACACTAATGATAGGAGACATCATATTCAGAGGATGAAAAACTATCATCTGAGGGCTGTAATATGAACTAGAATCTTCCTAGAATATATTCTACTGATCAACCTATCCCATTGAAAAGAAAAATCAGTACATAATCAACAACCAACGGCGGTATCTGAGAGCTCTTAAGTATTAATTTTATATGAATTCTCTATGCTAAAAGTGTATGGGGCACATTGATTCCAATCAGTGTGCAAAGCTGTTATCAAGTCAAAGGGTGGCTACTTTTGAATAATCTAAAATATATTTTGACTTGTTTAACAATTATTTTGCTTACTACATGATTCCATATGTGTTATTTCATAGTTTTGATGTCTTCACTATTATTCTACAATGTGGAAAATAGTAAATATAAAGAAAAACCCTCGAATGAGTACATGTGTCTAAACTTTTGACTAGTACATAAGTATTCAGACTCTTTGCTATGACTCTCGAAATTGAGTTCAGGCGCATCCTGTTTCCATTGATCATCCTTGAGATTTTTCTACAACTTGATTGGAGTCCACCTGTCGTAAATTACATTTATTGGACTGGATTTGGAAAATCACACACCTGTCTATATAAGGTCCCTCAGTAGACAGAGCATGTCAGAGCAAATATCAAGCCATTAGGTCGAAGGACTTGCTCGTAGAGCTCAGAGACAGGATTGTGTCGAGGCACAGATCTGGGGAATGGTATCAAAAAAAGTCTGCAGCATTGAAGGTCCCCCAAAACACAGTGGCCTCTCTCATTCTTAAATGGAAAACATTTAGAACCACAAAGACTCTTGCTACCTTGAGCTCTTCCGGCCAAACTTAGCAATCGGGGAAGAAGGGCCTTGGTCAGGGAGGTGACCAAGAAAAAGAACCTTCTAGAAGGACAACCATCTCTGCAGCACTCCAATCAGGTCTTTATGGTAGAGTTGCCAGACGGAATCCACTCCTCAGGAAAGACACATGACAGGCTACTTGGAGTTTGCTGAAATGAGGGCTTTTCATGAGAAACAAATTTCTCTGGTCTGATGAAACCGAGATTGAACTCTTTGGCCTAAATGTGAAGAGTCACGTCTGGAGGAAACATGGTAACATCCCTACAGTGAATCATGGTGGTGGCAGCATCATGCTGTGAGGACGTTTTTCATCGGTAGGGACTGGGAGACTAGTCACGATCGAGGGAAAGATGAACGGAGCAAAGTACAGAGAGATACTTGATGAAAACTTGCTCCAGCTCGCTCAGGATATCAGACTGGGGTGAAGGTTCACCTTCCATCAGGACAACGACCCTAAGCACACAGCCAAGACAATGCAGGAGTGGCTTCGGGACAAGTCTCCTTGAAAGTCCTTTAGTGGCCCAGCTTGAACCTGATCAAATATCTCTGGAGATACCTGAAATAGCTGTGGAGCGTCACTCCCCATCCAACCAGACAAAGCTTGAGAGGATCTGCAGAGAAGAACGGGAGAAACTCCCCATATTCAGGTGTGCCAAGCTTGTAGTCTCATACCCAAGAAGACTTGGGGCTGTAATCGCTGCCAAAATAGATTCAACAAAGTACTGAGTAAAGGGTCTGAATACTTATGTAAATATAATGTTTCAGAAAGAAGGCCAGCATCCCGTTGTCGCCTCTTCACTGTTGACATTGAGACAGGTGTTTTGCGGGTACTATTTAATAAAGCTGCCAATTGAGGACCTTTGAGTTGTCTGTTTCTCAAACTAGACACTGTAATCTCCTTGTCCTCTTGCTTAGTTGTGCACCGGGGCCTCCCACTCATCTTTCTATTCTGATTAGAGCCAGTTTGCGCTGTTCTGTGAAGGGCGTAAGCACACCACGTTTACAAGATCTTCAGTTTCTTGGCAATTTCTCACATGGAATAGCCTTAATTTCTCAGCACAAGAATAGACTCACAAGTTTCAGAAGAAAGTACTTTGTTTCTGAACTTTTTGAGCCTGTAATCGAGCCCACAAATGCTGATGCTCCAGATACTCAACTAGTATAAAAAAGGCCAGTTTTATT
Source organism: Oncorhynchus tshawytscha (assembly GCF_018296145.1). Lineage (NCBI taxonomy): Eukaryota > Metazoa > Chordata > Actinopteri > Salmoniformes > Salmonidae > Oncorhynchus > Oncorhynchus tshawytscha. Next base: position 38,808,367 of record NC_056435.1, on the reverse strand, counting down.
GCTTCTTTAATCAGCACAACTGTCACGCCCTGACCTGAGTATTCTTTACTTTCTTTATTGTTTGGTTAGGTCAGGGTGTGACATGGGTGATGTATGTGTTTTTGTACTGTCTAGGGGTTTTGTAGGTTTATGGGGTTGTTTATCATCTAGGTGTTTTATATGTGTCTATGGTTGCCTAGATTGGTTCTCAATTAGAGGCAGGTGTTTATCGTTATCTCTGATTGGGAACCATATTTAGGCAGCCATCTTCTTTGGGTATTTCTTGGGTTATTGTTTTGTTGTTTTGTTGTTTGTTTATTGTCCGTCTTTATTAAAATGTATAACATGTATTCTAATCACGCTGCGCTTTGGTCTCCTCTTTACGACTGTGACAACAACAGTTTTCAGCTGTGCTAACATAATTGCAAAAGGGTTCTCTAATGATCTATTAACCTTTTAAAAGGATAAACTTGGATTAGCTAATATAACGTGCCATTGGAACACAGGAGTGATGGTTGCTGATAATGAGCCTCTGTACGCCTATGTAGATATTCCATTAAAAATATGCTGTTTCCAGCTACAATAGTCATTTACAACCTTAACAATGTCTACACTGTATTTCTGAGAAATGTTATGTTATTTTAACGGACAAAAAAAATGCTTTTCTTTCAGAAAAAAGGACATTTCAAAGTGACCTCAAACTTTTGAACGGTAGTGTACATTTAATCAGTCAAAAGTATGGACACATCTACTGATTCAAGGGTTTTTCCTTATTTTTACTATTTTCTACATTATAAAATAATAGTGAAGACAGTAAAACAATGAAATAACACTTATGGAATCATGTAGTAACCAACAAAAGTGTTTAACAGATTCTTCAAAGTAGCCACCCTTCGCGTTGATGACAGCTTTGCACCCTCTTAGCATTCTCTCAACTAGCTTCACCTGGAATGCATTTCAATTTACAGGTGTGCCTTGTTATAAGTTCATTTGCAGGATTTCTTTCTTTCTTAAATGCATTTGAGCCAATCAGTTGTGTTGTGACAAGGTAGGGGTGGTATACAGAAGATAAACTGTTTGGTAAATGGCCAAGTCCATGTTATGGCAAAAACAGCTCAAATAAGCAAAGAGAAACAACAGCCAATCATTACTTTAAGTCATGAAGGTCAGTCAATCCGGAAAATTAAGAACTTTAAAAGTTCCTTCCAGTGCAGTCGCAAAAACCATCAAGCGCTATGATGAATCTGGCTCTCATGAGGAACGCCACAGGAAAAGAAGAACCCAGAGTTACCTCTGCTGCAGAGGATAAGTTCATTCAAGTTAACAGCACCTCATATTGCTGTGACATGGCGAGGTTGGACCCAGGTGCAGAGAAGAGACCAGACCCAACAAGATTCCCTGCATCAATTACTATACCCTTAACCAATATTTGTATCCCCCATCCTTCCCTGTCACCCCTTGTCCTGATTCAGGACTACCCCCACAGTGAACCATCTGTGCTCCTTCCACCTCCAATTCTGTGAGTCACGAGAATTTAATTTAAAAAAAAAATATATATAACCATCAGTGGTTAAGGATAAACATAAATACATTACTGAGAAACAGTAGCCACAGGATCACAGTACACTGGTAAAAAACAAACAAATACTAAGTCTCTAAAACTCACTCAGGAAACAAAAGCACATGGTAAACAATTCAATCTTCTGTAAAGAGAAACGGAAAACACACCTCTTTTAAAGGGGAAATCATAATGAGTAATAGAGTGCACCGAAGTGTCAAAATTGTCTCTAGGATGGTCGCTGACGCCCTCTGTTGACAAGTTGAACCATGACAATTGCAGCCCAAATAAATGCTTCACAGAGTTCAAGTAACAGACACTGCGTGAATCAGGCCTTCATGGTCGAATTGCTGCAAAGAAACCACTACTAAAGGACACCAATAAGAAGAAGAGCCTTGCTTGGGCCAAGAAACACGAGCAATGTACATTAGACCGGTGGAAATCTGTCCTTTGGTCTGATGAGTCCAAATTTGAGATTTTTGGTTCGAACCGCCATGTCTTTTTGAGACGCAGAGAAGGTGAACGGATGATCTCCGCATGTGTGGTTCCCACCGTGAAGCATGGAGGAGGTGTGATGGTGTGGGGGTGCTTTGCTTGTGAAACTCTCAGTGTTTTATTTAGAATTCAAGACACACTTAACCAATTATGGCTACCACAGCATTCTGCAGCAATACGCCATCCCATCTTGTTTGCACATAGTGTTACTATCATTTGTTTTTCAACAGAACAATGAACCAAAACACCCCTCCAGGCTGTATAAGGAATAGTTGATCAAGAAGGAGCATGATGGAGTGCTGCATCAGATGACCTGGCCTCCACAATCAACCGACCTCAACCCAATTGAGATGGTTTGGGATGAGTGTAGGAAAAGCAGCCAACAAGTGTCAGTATATGTTGGAACTCCTTCAAGACTTTTGGAAAAGCATTCCTCATGAAGCTGGTTAAGATAATGCCAAGAGGTTGCAAAGCTGTCATCAAGGCAAAGGTTGGCTACTTTGAAGAATCTCAAATATAAATATGTTTTGATTTGATAAACACTTTTTTGGTTACAACATGATTCCATATGTTATTTCATAGCTTTGATGTCTTCCCTATTATTCTACAGTGTAGAAAATAGTAAAAAATAAAGAAAGAAAAACCCTTGAATAAGTACATGTGTCCAATCTTTCTACTGGTACTGTATATAATGTAATTTTTCTTTGCATTTGAGGGAACACCAATGGCTGGAATGATCATTTTGAATAAGTAACCTATCCAAGGTTTGAAGCAATTTGCAATCTGCATGGAGACCATAAATAAGTGATTTTACAATTACATTGATAAAATGTTTGGTTATACTGCAGATTCCTTTCAAAGACCAACTCTCCTACACTGTACACAACATAATCCACATGTAAATTCCTAATACCAATTTCCTCTACACCTAATCTTTGGCAGATATAGGTAACACTAGTCCACTCTATGAATTTATGGGCCAAACTCAGGTACAATGGTCACCATTTAAAGTGCAGTATTTGACACATCAATCCTATTTAATTCTCATTGATTATGAGAATATATGCATGGAATTTTACACAATTCACAATTCTCAATCTAGGAAGCATTTATCCTCTTTGTCTAACATTTTGTTACTATATTTCCATCGACACAGACATTTGTGGAGATATACTGTATATAAAACCATTTGTAGACCTATACATCGCAGTCTATCTGCATGTGTCAGATTCATTATATTGTCCATCACAGCACACCCCTCTTACCCAGGCTGCTGCCCTGAATCACTATCGCATGCTGAAACAGCAAAGCCATTTTTGTAGAACGCTAGCTAACTTGTGAAGCAATCTCAGAATAAAACCTGTTGAAAACCTCCTTGAGAAGGTAGGACACTCCATATAGTGTATCATGTGTTTTACATGGCTGGCAGTCTAAGGCCCTGATTCAATATGACACATACAGTATCCTCCTACAAACGTTTTCACTTGCTCAGTGCATTCATTTTGGGTTTTAAAAGAGCCTGCTGCTACTTATAGCTAGTGCTGTTAATACATTTCACAATTATTCACAGTTTGATGACTGTATAAACATCTTTAAGATGTAAAAATGTCAAACCTAAAATGTAAATAGTTTTCCTGTAAAGTCTGTATTATTTGCTTTTCTCTTCTGTCCATCCACTGTTGATTGGAGATGTTTCGTCAAAGAATGCATGTCTTTGTTTGAGTCTGTGCACCGAAAAGCTAACTGCAAAACATGCAATTCTTTCTAAACATTGTTTGAGATTTTTTCTACATCTTGGTGTTCCTATGGAATCATCAGCCACCAGTGAATTTGTGTGTATAACAGAGCTATACAGTATGTTTCCAAAGAGCAACCACAGTACACTCTTAGAATTAGTGGAGACATCAGTAACCCTGGCGATCCCCAAGGAATGCTTGGAGTACCTCAAGGAAGCATTGACGGTTAATGGTTCATATTTGCACCTTTGGTTAGTTGAGACGTTCTTGGAGGAACCTTTAATGTTTCAATGTAGCAAAGGGTTCTTCAAATAATCTTTTCAGAGGGGTTCCTCAGGGAAACTTTTTGAATGGGAAAGGTTCCACCTCTGTGGCAATTTTTAGAACCCCAAAAAGATATTCCAGACCTTTTTACTTCTAAGAGTGTATACTGTCAACAGCACAGACAGAGAGTATTGTATATTCTGTCTGTGACTATAATTCATACTGGGACATGTTTATACATTTTTCCCACCTAGAGAGGACAATATCTCCTGCAATATCAGGGCTCTAATGAAACCCCACAATCCACTGCAAAATGTGCCTCTAAAACAGTCTATCCCTCTCCCAGTTCTCTACCAGTGTGAGGCGGAAAGTTGTTGTTGGGTAGCAGCCTGGTCTAAAGGTTGAACCAGATGAAGTGTCAGTTCAGGCATGCTCTGGGGCTAAGACAGTCTCACTCCTCACTCTCCTCCTCATCTCCCTTAGAGGTTTTGCTTGTACGCTGGAAACAGTGGACAATGGAGGCCAGGAAAAAGCTGGTCATGATGGCCACTACAGACACAGAGATGCCGGAGAAGATGATGATAAGTAAGTCTGTTAAGGTAAGGGTGATCTGGCACTCCCGGAAGCTGTCCTGTGAGAGCTGGCTCAGGGACACCTGTCTGCCATCCATGGGTAGTGAACACTCTATGCCCTCCACTCCTACAAGGGGACAAAGAAGAGGGATATGTTTAGGACCAGACAGAAAACCCAACAATAGAGCCCCCATTATCATTATCATCATGTAAAACAAACCGTTCCTCTGGCAGAAACTATTATATTAACCTTCACAAATAACATCAACTAGAGATTTTGACCTCTAGATGCAATAACTTTTGTTATTCCAAGACACATTTTTTTACGTCTTCTTTACAAAATGGAATGTCTGGATTATTTTCAAATTCTATGAATTATGATCCTTGAGGTTAAATAGAAGTCAATTAACCAGATAAATCGCTTGTCATAACCATAATTTTTATTTACGGCATTGCTGGAACAGCCGGAAGGCAAGGAGCACCTTCACTAAACTCATCTCAAGATGTAAGCATTATAAATCGGTCTGTCATCCTCACCAGTGTCCCAGTCGCTATGACATATCGTTTACCAATCATACAGAGGCTCTATGAAACCATCAATGACAACCATAGCTGAGGGAAGTAGGGGTGCTGGGGGTGCTGCACCCCCCGATAAATTGAAATAATTTTGCCAAAATTAGGCTGTAAAAAATCATTTCCCCCAAAATGATATAATTCCAGTCTGAACAGGCATAAATAAAATACTACACCAGAGATCATATTTTAGCTACAGTTGATCAATAGCTTCTAAAAAATAGTTTTATCACAAGCACTTACAGTCAGTAAAACCACAATTTGGGCAGCACGTGTGCCAAATATAGAACAGCTTGTTGCGTTGTAGCCATAGATATAATCCACAGAAGGTTTTTGGAACCTCTAACCCTGGCACTTTGGCACTTCAACTCATGGGTAGACTAGCAGACGGCTGCCAGTCCTGACTATTATTGGTTGTGGCTGTCAGTTTGCCTTTCACAAATGTAGGCCTACTGTTCGGGAAGCAAATGCCTACTGCTGAAAAGAGAAGACTAATCTGTCTGTAGAAGCTAACAAAATATTCCCAACAACTTTTGAACAATTCTGAGCAAACAGTTTTTCAAAGTAGTTTATCTTGAGCACATCAGACATCACAGGTGAGTAGCCTATGCATCTTCATCAATGGGTGACTCAATGTCACTGGAAAGTTTATTTTGTAGCCAGGGTTTCCGTTAGGTGCTGGATAAGTGACTGGGAAGCTTCAAAAGGTCATCCATGACCTATAAGGGAGTCAACCCACGCAGCCAGCACCATCAATAAATGAGGGGTACTGGCCAAATGTCTTTAAAACAGCCTATAACATATTACAAAAACACAATTTATTGTTTTTCGATGTGTAGCATAAGCAAAACTCTATAGCCTATTGTTTTATTGGTTTATAATATAATACTGTCCACTTTACGGTTCAGCTGTCAGAGATTTGAGCACTAATTGCATCAGGGCATTGCATAGGTATATAGGCTTAGGCGTCCGCTGTATAATATTAATACAAACAAATATATATAAAGGAAGTGAAGCAAGTTTAGGCCTAGCCCCAGAGAGAGATAGAGGAGAGAGAGAGATAGAGATATGCATAATGCTAAAATACCAAGATGCATTTCTTTATCCTTGTCAGATAGGCTACTGTGTCTGCTGTACAGATATAGGTGTACAAAGGAGACTAATTTGTTAATTTCTGATCAGAATGTTTTTTTTATAAAGATAAGCATTATATTGTTTAGATTATAGGAGCAAATTTGGTAGACCTAAAGCATTCTTCCTCACCTCAAATTCAACTGTCAGAGTCAGTTGGAGCGCTGGTGCTGAACCAATGCTCTTAACCACTAGCCATGGTTTATAGGAAAATATGAGCACGATATTATATCGTGGCAAACACCACATTACAGTTGGAGCTTAATTTGGCCAAAGAAAATGTCTCAACAGAATAAAACAAACACATGTGAAATTATTCAAACCTTTTTAACAGGCAATTACCAATAAAGGCTGGTGCCTACAGTACAAAACAAATTAAAGCAATATGCTAATAACATTTATTTTACAAAAGGCCTACTTATAATCTTAAACTAATTACAGAGCACACAATTAAAAAAACAGATTGAAATAATTTATCCAACAAAAATGTCTCAACAGAGTGAAACAAAACACATTTAGCTTATTTAAAGAACTGGCAAGATTAATACATATACAGTGGCAAGGAAAAGTATGTGAACCCTTTGGAATTACCTGGATGTCTGCATACATTAGTCATAACATTTGATCTGATCTTCATCTTAGCTGCAGCAATAGACAAACACAGTGTGCTTAAACTAATAACACACAAATTATTGTATTTTTCTTGTTTATATTGAATACATCATTTAAACATTCACAGTGTAGGTTGGAAAAAGTATGTGAAACCCTAGGCTAATGACTTCTCCAAAAGCTCATTGGAGTCAGGAGTCAGATAACCTTGAGTCCAATCAATGAGATGAGATTGGAGATGTTGGTTAGAGCTGCCTTGCCCTATAAACATCACTCACAAAATTTGAGTTTGCTATTCACAAGAAGCATTGCCTGATTTGAACCATGCCTCAAACAAAAGCGATCTCAGAAGACCTAAGATTAAGAATTGTTGACTTGCATAAAGCTGGAAAGGGTTACAAAAGTATTTCTTAAAGCCTTGATGTTCATCAGTCCACGGTAAGACAAATTGTCCAAACATTGAGAAAGTTCAGCACTGTTGCTACTCTCCCTAGGAGTGGCCGTCCTGCAAAGATGACTGCAAGAGCACAGTGCAGAATGTTCAATGAGGTTAAGAAGAATCCTAGAGGGTCAGCTAAAGACTTACAGAAATCTCTGTAACACGCTAACATCTCTGTTGACGAGTCTATGATACGTAAAACACTAAACAAGAATGGTGGTAATTGGGGGACACCATGGAAGAAGCCATTGCTGTCCAAAAAAAACATTGCTGCACGTCTGAAGTTCGTAAAATAGCACCTGGATGTTCCAAAGCGCTTCTGGCAAAATATTCTGTGGACAGATTAAACTAAAGTTGAGTTGTTTGGAAGGAACACACAACACTATGTGTGGAGAAAAAAAGGCACAGCACACCAACATCAAAACCTCATCCCAACTGTAATGTATGGTGGAGGGAGCATCATGGTTTGGGGCTGCTTTGCTGCCTCAGGGCCTGGACAGCTTGCTATCATCGACAGAAAAATTCATTCCTAAGTTTATCAAGACATTTTGCAGGAGAATGTAAGGCTATCTGTCTGTCAATTGAAGCTCAACAGAAGTTGGGTGTTGCAGGACAGGACAACGACCCAAAACACAGAAGTAATTCAACAACAGAATGGCTTCAACAGAAGAAAATCCATATTCTGGAGTTGCCCAGTGAGAGTCCTGACCTCAAATCGAATTAAAATGCTGTGTCATGACCTTGAGAGTGGTTCACAAAAGACATCCTAAAAATATTGCTGAACTCAAACAGTTTTGTAAAGAGGAATGTCCAGTATTCCTCCTGACCATTGTGCAGGTCTGATCCGCAACTACAGAAAACGTTTGGTTGAGATTATTGCTGCCAAAGGAGGGTCAACCAGTTATTAAATCCAAGGATTGACATACGTTTTCCACCATACACTGTGAATGTTTACACGGTGTGTTCAAAAAAGACATGAAACCGTATAATTGTTTGTGTGTTATTAGTTTAAGCAGACTGTGTTTGTCTATTGTTGTGACTTAGATGAAGATCAGATCAAATTGTTTGCCAATTTATGCAGAAATCCAGATAATTCCAAAGGGTTCACATACTTTTTCTTGCCACTATACCTACTTTAACAGCAATGATATACAATAAGAACAATGATAAAACAAGTTCCAAAATTGCATCCTACCTGAATAGCGTGTTGCACAGTAGCCTGCATTTGGTCATTTGTGTGGTTGAAAAAAATATTCTGCTAATGTCTTCTATCATGTAAATTATGTAGAATTGCATGAAAGGCTTTTATAAAAGGCACATTTTCTACCAGCCCTACAACAACAACAAAATCCCTTTTGTGGAATTCCTAAAACCTGGTCTGCTCCACTGTATGGTACTATGCAAATGAATCCCCATCTCAAAACATCTTCCTGTGGCTGTGATGACAACACAACACATTGTGGATTTCAAGGTTAGTTTTCACTCATCCCATTCATTTTAAGGGAAGAACAAACCATTGGTCTTTTTCCATTGTAACGTCATTAGTCTTAAGTCTGAGTCCCAAGGTTACACGAGCTGTGGATCATCGCCTCACTGAACCAATTTGTTAACAGTGACTAAATATTTAAAGTGCCATTGACATGCCCTGTGCTGTGCTGATGGGATAACATTACGTGAGACGAGAGAGCTGGCTAGTTCACAGGCTGTTGTAGTTCCACTGATTCTACCTCCGCAAATGGAAGGCTTTTAGCTATGCACTATGTGAGATTTTCAGGTGGCTTGGCTGCACAACTCCCAAAACTGAACAGAATAAAATGCTATAATGTATTTTGGCAACTTCAAACAACCTTATCATGCTACACACTTACAATCCAGGAATTCATTGCCAACTGAGCTATTACTGCCTTCGTTTTTTCGTATGCTGTCGTGAATAGCAATGCAAAGTAATGAACAAACAAGCCCCTTGACAATTGTTTCTGCAAAAATGTTGGTTGACAAAACTACGTTGTTAAACAGCTGATTCATTGGTTTAATTAGCTCATGTATTGTGTGCTAAATTACAATCATGGCTGTTTATGAAGGACCTGATCGTGGACTACAGGAGACTGCAGAGAGAGCACTCCCCCATCCACACTGACAGGGCCGCAGTGAAGAAGGTCAAAAGCTTCAAGTTCGTCAACGTGCACGTCACTGAGGACATAAATTGTCCTCAGTGACGTGCCTCAGGAGGCTGAAGAAATTTGGCTTGGCTCCTAAGACCGTCTCAAACTTCTACAGATGTACCATCGATAGCATTCTGTCGAGCTGTATCACCGCCTGGTATGGCAACTGCACCGCCTGCAACCACAGGGCTCTCCAGAGGGAAATCTACAGCACCCTGTGTCACAGGAAGGCCAAGACAATCATCAAGGACCTCAGCCACCTAAGCCACAGCCTGTTCACTTACAATCTAGAAGGCAGAGACAGTACACGTGCATCAAAGCTGGGACTGAGAGACTGATAAACAGCTTCTACCTCCATCAGAATATTAAACATTCATCACTAGCCGGCGTCCACCCAGTACCCTGCCCTGAACCTTAGACACTGTTACTAGCCGGCCTCCACCCAGTACCCCAGCCCTGAACCTTAGACACTGTTACTAGCCGGCCTCCACCTAGTACCCTGCCCTGAACCTTAGACACTGTACTTTAGTCAGATATGTTTCCCTATAAGCTAAACAAATCAAATCAAGGGGTACTGGGTGGAGGCCGGCTAGTAACAGTTTCTAAGGTTCAGGGCAGGGTACTGGGTGGAGGCCGGCTGGTGATGAATGTTTGATACAAAGTGTCTTTTTTGCATAAGCTCTGTAGGCCACTGGTTAGTCACCGACACTGACACACTTATTGACCCCTGACCTCTACACTGTCATCGCTGTATAGTCGACCATATCCCTTTCTTCCCTCAATATTGTTGCACAGCACAGGCTATTATCAACACTGTTTAATAATCAGAACCCCTAGCAAAGGTATAAAATGAGAACTGCATTTTCCTCCTCAAACATGGTTGGCCGCTTGAAAGGAGAACCGTATGTACAGTAAATAAATAGCCTCTTTACACTGGGATGAAAAATCTAGACATATCTATGCAAATGTCAACTCCCAGGTGGTCAGAAAGGAAGCCTAGAGGAGGTGGGTGCATACTTACCATTGCCACATGCCAAAGCATGCACTCACAAACGCTTTCCCACACTCTCTCACAGACACACACACATGCTCTCACACAGATAGCCCAGATTGTAGCAGCATGTTCTGCTGTCAACATTACAATCCACTCTGCTTTAGAACTTGCCATCTATGCAGTGTGGCATAATGCTGTTTTTTTATATGTTTCATAAACTTAAGGGTCAAATGATTATGTTACATCATCCGCCATATGCTCCACCCATTTAAAAGTGTCACAATGCTGTTCTGCACAACACTTTGAAGTGCATGACCCGAGTAAAACTAGCTGTCACCATTGGCGTCGGCTAATGGGGATCCTAGTAAATCAAATAAAATTAAATGACAACTTACTTAGACCTTTAAAATGGTATTACATGGTCAGATGGAAAGTTCACATGGACAGACAAATAATGTTTATAAAGAGGCTGCATATCAATTCAACTCATATCAATTCAACTCAAAGTTGAGAGGAGTTGGGTATAGTTTTGGGAATCTTATGCATTGCTTATGCCAGCTGTGTTGTCCACTTAAGTATGAGATAAATGGCCTCTATTTATATTCACACCCCACTTAAATGGCAAACTCATCACCCAGGAGACCCAGCCGTAGGCTCTGAGATGGGCCTGTCTCTCTGGCCACTCAGTCCCAGCATCACCCTACACATTAATTAACGAGATTGGAGATCAAAGTTTGCCTGTTTAACAGGGTCCTGTTAGAGTTACTGATATTAACTTTATCCTGCTCCCTGTGGGGCAAGACGACAGGCTCCATTTCCCAGCACTAAATGAATCCCTGCTCAGCTGACAGTGGATATTTTTAATCTGTACTGATTATCCAGTGGTTTAACATGTTATTTTATACATTATGCAGGAAACCACAGACACTTTTTCGGTATGTGGAAATTACTGAAAATGGGTGAAATCAGTTTACACCGAAAACAATAGGCCTTAATTATTTTGCAAATGGAGCAGTATTATGGTATTATCATTTATTTAAAGCAGCAATCAGCAGTTGAAACAATAACAAAACGTACTGTTTTGGTAAAAATTAAGGGATTGAGCTGGAGAAATATAACAACTATCAATAGTTTCATAGGTTTAACAATGTTTTGAGGCTATATAGGGTTTGTTGACATTTACTTTGTTTACAAACACTGGAGTAAATAAAACACGCTTGTATTTTGGGTTATGATGGGGGATGAGATTTTAACTAAGTTCATCTAAGTTATATTCTTCAAGAATCAATGGGTGCATATTATACATTTATCAGTCTAAAAATGGATGTAGTAACTGTCACGCCCTGGTCAAAGTATTTTGTGTTTATCTTTATGTATTTGGTCAGGCCAGAGTGTGGCATGGGGTTTTTGTAATTGTGGTGTGTTTGTCTTGGGGTTTTGGTGGTGGTATTGGGATTGTAGCTTAGTGGGTTATCTAGCAAAGTCTATGGCTGTCTGGAATGGTTCTCAATCAGAGGCAGGTGCTTATCGTTGTCTCTGATTGGGAACCATATTTAGGCAGCCATATTCTTTGAGTTTGTCGTGGGTGATTGTCCTTAGTGTCCTATGTGTCCTCTCGGTTAGTTTGCACTAGATAGGCTGTTTCGGTTTTGATTACGTTTATTGTTTTGTGTAGTGTTCGTGTTTCTTTATTTGATTAAACATGAATCTCAATCGACACGCTGCAGTTTGGTCCGACTCTCCTTCATCACCACTAGAAAACCGTAACAGAATCACCCACCACCAACGGACCAAGCAGCGTGTTAACAGGCAGCAGCAGCAGGAGCAGCTGCAGCTGCAGTGGGAGAGGCTGCACCACCTGGAGAAATGGACATGGGAGGAAGAACTGGACGGTAAAGGACCCTGGGCTCAGCCTGGAGAATATCGCCGCCCCAAGGAAGAACTGGAGGCGGCGAAAGCTGAGAGGCGCAGATATGAGGAGGCAGCACGGCGTAGCGGATGGAAGCCTGAGAATCAGCCCCAAAAATGTCTTGGGGGCTCAGGGAGAGTGTGGCAGAGTCAGGAGTCAGACCTGAGCCAACTCTCCCTGTTTATCGTGAGGAGCCAAGGAGGAGACCAGAACCAGAGCTGGTGTTGGAGGTGAGCGAAACAGAGACTGTGAAGGAGTTAATGGGGAAATTGGAGGAGAGAGAAATGAGGGACTTGCTGTGTTGGTGCTTTTTGCATGGAATTCGCCCGTCGGAACGTGTTGGGGATTTGATGGCACCTGGGTTAGCGCTCCATACTCGTCCTGAGGTGCGTGTTAGTCGGCTGGTGAAGTTGGTGCCAGCCTCACGCACCAGGCCTCCTGTGCACATCCCTAGCCTTGCACGTCCTGTGCCAACACTGCTCTCAAGATCTCCAGTATGCCTTCACGGTCTAGCCCATCCTGTGCCACCTCCACACTCCAGTCCTCCGGTAGCAGCTCCCCGCACCAGGCTTCCTGTGCGTGTCCTCGATCCAGTACCACCAGTTCCAGCACCACGCACCAGGCCTTCAGTGTGCCTCGCCTGTTCAGCGCAGCCAGAGCCTTTCTCCTCTACAGCGCTGCCGGAGCCTCCCGCCTGTTCAGCGCAGCCAGAGCCTTCCTCCTCTACAGCACTGCCGGAACCTCCCGCCTGTTTAGCGCAGCCAGAGCCTTTCTCCTCTCCTGCGCTGCCGGAGTCTCCCGCCTGTTCAGCGCAGCCAGAGCTGCCAGTCCGCATGGAGCAGCCAGAGCTGTCAGTCTACATGGAGCAGCCAGAGCTGTCAGTCTGCATGGAGCAGCCAGAGCTGTCAGTCTGCATGGAGCAGCCAGAGATGTCAGTCTGCATGGAGCAGCCAGAGATGTCAGTCTGCATGGAGCAGCCAGAGATGTCAGTCTGCATGGAGCAGCCAGAGATGTCAGTCTGCATGGAGCAGCCAGAGTTGTCAGTCTGCATGGAGCAGCCAGTCTGCAAGGAGCAGCCAGAGCTGTCAGTCTGCATGGAGCAGCCAGAGCTGCCAGTCTGCAAGGAGCTGCCAGTCTGCAAGGAGCTGCCAGTCTGCACGGAGCCGCCAGAGCTGTCAGTCTGTAAGAAGCCGCCAGAGCTGTCAGCCTACATGGAGCAGCCAGAGATGTCAGTCTGCATAGAGCAGCCAGTCTGCATAGAGCTGTCAGTCTGCAAGGAGCTGTCAGTCTGCAAGGAGCTGTCAGTCTGCAAGGAGCTGTCAGTCTGCAAGGAGCTGTCAGTCTGCAAGGAGCTGTCAGTCTGCAAGGAGCTGCCAGTCTGCAAGGAGCTGCCAGTCAGCACGGAGCTGCCAGAGCTGCAGTCTGCCAGTCAGCCGCCAGAGCTGTCAGCCTATATGGAGCAGCTAGTGCCGCCAGTCTGCCCAGCGCCGCCAGTGCCCCCAGTCTGCCAGTCAGCGTCGCCAGTCTGCCCAGCGCCGCCAGTCTGCCCAGCATCGCCAGTCTGCCCAGCGCCGCCAGTCTGCCCAGCGCCGCCAGTCTGCCCAGCGCCGCCAGTCTAACCAGCGTCGCCAGGCTGCCCAGCGCCGCCAGGCTGCCCAGCGCCGCCAGGCTGCCCAGCGCCGCCAGATCTGCCAGTCAGCCAGACTCTTCCAGATCTGCCAGTCAGCCAGACTCTTCCAGATCTGCCAGTCAGCCAGACTCTTCCAGATCTGCCAGTCTCTTCCAGATCTGCCAGTCAACCAGACTCTTCCAGATCTGCCAGTCAATCAGACTCTTCCAGATCCGCCAGTCAGCCGATCTGCCAGATCTGCCAGTCTCTTCCAGATCCGCCAGTCAACCAGATCCGCCAGATCTGCCAGGATCCGCCAGAGGATCTTCCAGAACTGCCAGTCAGGATCAGAACTCCAGTTCCAGATCCGCCAGAACTGCCAGTCGCCAGGATCTGCCAGAACTGCCAGTCGGCCAGGATCTGCCAGCCAGTCGCCAGGATCGGCCAGGATCCGCCAGTCGGCCAGGATCCGCCAGAACTGCCAGTCGGCCAGGATCCGCCAGAACTGCCAGTCGGCCAGGATCTGCCAGTTGGCCAGGATCTGCCAGTCGGCCAGGATCTGCCAGTCGGCCAGGATCTGCCAGTCGGCCAGGATCCGCCAGTCTGCCAGGATCCACCAGTCAGCCAGGATCCGCCAGAAGTGCCAGTCTGCCAGGATCTGCCAGGATCCGCCAGTCTGCCAGGATCCACCAGTCAGCCAGGATCCGCCAGAACTGCCAGTCGGCCAGGATCCGCCAGTCTGCCAGGATCCGCCAGTCTGCCAGGATCAGTTAGATCCGCCATTCAGCCAGGATCCACCAGTCAGCCAGGATCCGCCAGATCTGCCAGTCGGCCAGGATCTGCCAGTCAGCCAGGATCCGCCAGTCTGCCAGGATCAGTTAGATCCGCCATTCAGCCAGGATCGGCCAGTCTGCCAGGATCTGCCGGAACCACCAGCCAGCCAGGATCTGGTAGATCCATCAACCTGCCTGAGCTTCCTCTCACTCCTGAGCTTCCTCTCACTCCTGAGCTTCCCCTCGGTCCCAAGCTTCCCCTCGGTCCCGAGCTACCTCAGTCCAGTGGGGCCCGTTGTTAGGTTTCCTAGGCCAAGGTTAGCGGCGAGGGTCGCCACTCAAGGGACACTAAGGAGGTGGACTAAGACAATTATGGAGTGGGGTCCACGTCCAGCACCAGAGCCGCCACCGCGGACAGATGCCCACCCAGACCCTCCCCTACAGGTTTAGGTTGTGCGTTCGGGAGTCCGCACCTTAGGGGGGGGTTCTGTCACGCCCTGGTCAAATTATTTTGTGTTTATCTTTATGTATTTGGTCAGGCCAGGGTGTGGCATGGGGTTTTTGTAATTGTGGTGTGTTTGTCTTGGGGTTTTGGTGGTGGTATCGGGATTGTAGCTTAGTGGGTTATCTAGCAAAGTCTATGGCTGTCTGGAATGGTTCTCAATCAGAGGCAGGTGCTTATCGTTGTCTCTGATTGGGAACCATATTTAGGCAGCCATATTCTTTGAGTTTGTTGTGGGTGATTGTCCTTAGTGTCCTATGTGTACTCTCGGTTAGTTTGCACTAGATAGGCTGTTTCGGTTTTGATTACGTTTATTGTTTTGTGTAGTGTTCGTGTTTCTTTATTTGATTAAACATGAATCTCAATCGACACGCTGCAGTTTGGTCCGACTCTCCTTCATCACCACTAGAAAACCGTAACAGTATCTGTAGATTGCCACTTTAATAGAAAACAAATGCCAATATTTTAACACTGTGCCCCAAATATTTGAACACTGTGCCCCAAATATTTGTGCAATTTACTGTACATACACTAAGCTTCAGTGGACACCTGTTACACAAATCTTCCCTATTATATCATTCGGACACGATAATTCTGACTGGGACGATCTCCAAAATACTGTCTGTCTCTGAGACAAACATCCTAGTTTGATTTCCTATAGATGACAGACAGCTCCTTTAGTTCCTGTCTGTCACAGGCTCTGTAGTTTCTTGTGACAGACTGATATGATTTGGTTCTGGGTGCTGGGATTACAGTCTCTGCAACTGGCCTCTAAACCTTAAACCACAAAGGTATTATGTGCAGATGTTACAAGACAGAACAGCTAGCCTCTTGAGCTAACATCCGTTTTACACTGTTTTGCTATGGGCTTATGGACATTGGCTTTCACCTGAACATAACACTTTCGACTCATATTATGTAGTACAGAATAAAGGTATAATAAACCATATACAAATATGATGATATCACAATGAATTCTTGACATGCGATACTTTATAATATGTCTATATGTAGTTCAAATCAAATCAAAAGTTATTCGTCACGTGCGCCGAATACAACAAGTGTAGACCTTAGCGTGAAATGCTAACTCACAAGCCCTTAACCGACAGCGCAGTTCAAGAAGAGTTAAGAAAATCTTTACCAAACATATTCAAGTAAAAAATAATCAAAAGTAACACAATAACATAAAAATAACGAAGCTATATACAGGGGGTAGTAAGTAAGTTAGTGTGCGGAGTTACGAGTTAGAAATAATTTGTACATGTACTGTAGGTAGTGGTGAAGTGACTATGCATAGATAATCAGCGAGTAGCAGCAGTGTACAAAACAAATGGAGGGGGGGGGGTCAGTCAATGTAATAGTCCGGTGGCCATTTGATTAATTGTTCAGCAGTCTTATTGCTTGGGGGTAGACTTTTGGCCCTAGACTTGGCGCTCCAGTACCACTTGCCATGCGCTAGCAGAGGAAACAGTCTATGACTTGGGTGACTGGAGTCTCTGACAATTTTATGGGCTTTCCTCTGACACCGCCTGTTATATAGGTCCTGGATTGCAGGAAGCTTCGCTTTTGAAACTCTCGACCCGCTCCACTACAGCCCCGTTGATGTTAATGGGGGCCTGTCCGGCCCGCCTTTTCCCATAGTCCATGGTCACCTCCTTTGTTTTGCTCACATTGAGGGAGAGGTTGTTGTCCTGGCACCACACTGCCAGTTCTCTAACCTCCTCCCTATAGGCTGTCATCAGCAAACTTAATGATGGTGTTGGAGACATGTTTGGCCATGCAGTCGTGGGTGAACAGGAAGTACAAGAGGGGACTAAGTACACACACCTGAGGGTCCTCGGTGTTGAGGATCAGCGTGGCAGACGTGTTGTTGCCTACCATTACCACCTGGATCCAGTTGCAGAGGGAGGTGTTTAGTCCCAGGGTCCTTAGCTTAGTGATGAGCTTCGTGAGCGCTATGGTGTTGAACGCTGAGCTGTAGTCCATGAACAGCATTCTCACATAGGTGTTCCTTTTGTCCGGGTGGGAAAAGGCAGTGTGGAGTGCGATTGAGATTGCGTCATCTGTGGATCTGTTGGGGCAGTATGCGAATTGGTGTGGGTCTAAGGTATCTGGGAGGATGCTGTTGATGTGAGTTACAATCAGTTTTAGGCACATCTATCCAAAATATTTAACCTTTTTATTACTTTACCCAAAATATCATGACATTAGTGCAAGTCAAAATGTATGACATTTGTGAACATCTAAATCAACATTTTGGGCATTTATTCAGCGTGTCCACCCTATCGACAAGGAGACGTTGTTTTTGACAAAATTACTTTTGTAATTTGTCATTTGTAAAAATTTTAAAAATTTATTTTAGGAAGTGTGAGGGTCGCATTCTTTATTGTACAGTTATGAAAGTTATATATTTAGAACTGCCTGTTTCATAGGAATCCAGTGTCATGTCTGTGTAGTGAGCAAGTCAACCTAAAGAGCTGCTTTTCTAAGGACCGCCCCTTTGATGTGAAGTAGCAGAGATGACCAAATTGATTGTAATGATGCAGCCAACCACTAGAGGGGGCCATAGACACGTTTGTTCGACAGAGAGGCCTATGAGTGTCCTTGAACTGTCACATTTTTATTGTTCTGACTTATAAAACTGTGGGAAATTAATCAAATAAGTAAGTTAAACATTATATCAGTAATTACCAGTAAATCTAGTGTCTGAAATCGGCCACTGTAGTCTTAACAGGCTAGTGTATCAAATTCTCAATCATTGCCAGAGCTATATCTTATTTCCACCAATTATTTTTATTTTTTTATTTCACCTTTATTTAACCAGATAGGCTAGTTGAGAACAAGTTCTCATTTACAACTGCGACCTGGCCAAGATAAAGGAAAGCAGTGTGACACAAACAACAACACAGAGTTACACATGGAATAAACAAACATACAGTCAATAATACAATAGAAAAAGTCTATAGTGTGTGCAAATGAGGTAGGATAGTGAGGTAAGGCAATAAATAGGCCACAGTGGCAAAATAATTACAATATAGAAATGAAACACTGGAGTGATAAATGTGCAGAAGATGAGTATGCAAGTAGAGATACTGGGGTGCAAAGAAGCAAAATAAATAACATAAATAACAGTATGGGGATGAGGTACTTGGATGGGCTATTTACAGATGGGCTATGTACAGGTGCAGTGATCTATGAGCTTCTCTTACAGCTGGGGCTTAAAGCTAGTGAGGGAGATATGAGTCTCCAACTTCAGAGATGTTTGCACTTCGTTCCAGTCAACGGCAGCAGAGAATTGGAAGGAAAGGCGGCCAAAGGAAGAATTTGCTTTAGGGGTGATCAATGAAATATACCTGCTGGGGCGCGCGCTATGGGTGAGTGCTGCTATGGTGGCCAGTGAGCTGAGATAAGGCGGAGCTTTACCTAGCAAAGACTTATAGATGACCTGGAGCCAGTGGGTTTGGCGACGAAAATGAAGCGAGGGCCAGCCAACGAGAGCATACAGGTCACAGTGGTGGGTAGTATAAGGGGCATTGGTGACAAAACAGATGGCACTGTGATAGACTGCATCCAATTTGTTGAGTAGAGTGTTGGAGGCTATTTTGTAAATGACATTGCCGAAGTCAAGGATCGGTAGGATAGTCAGTTTTACGAGGGTATGTTTGGCAGCATGAGTGAAGGATGCTTTGTTGCTAAATAGGACGCCGATTCTAGATATCATTTTGGATTGGAGATGCTTAATGTGAGTCTGGAAGGAGTGTTTACAGTCTAACCAGACACCTAGGTATTTGTAGTTGTCCACATATTCTAAGTCAGAACCGTCCAGAGTAGTGATGCTGGCCGGGCGGGCAGGTGTGGGCAGCGATCGGTTGAAGAGCATGCATTTAGTTTTACTTGCATTTAAGAGCAGTTGGAGACCACGGAAGGAGAGTTGTATGGCATTGAAGCTTGTCTGGAGGTTAGTTAACACAGTGTCCAAAGAATGGCCAGAAGTATACAGAATGGTGTCGTCTGAGTAGAGGTGGATCAGATATTGTTGAGTAATAGCCATAGTCTATTACTGCTATCGCCAAAAATACAGTATGGGCCACAAGAGTAAGATGCACCAATATATAGTCATCCAGAATATGATACAGCTAGAAACCAATCCGGTTGGCCAGCATGCACAGGTATGGGCAACCACGTGGTTATGTTGCAGCTCGTGTTGCCTCGTGATGGATTACATTCAGGATTTACAGCCAGCCTTGGGAATAGTGGTATCCATTTGTATCCAAATTCCTGTCTCCTGGGTGATTGATTTAGCTGGCTGTCGTAGGCTGATTTTGGAGGATTGTCTCTCCTCCCACTTCAACACAACAGTGGCTGTCGTGATTTATTTTAACGTCGATAGCAGAAGAG
Organism: Oncorhynchus tshawytscha; assembly: GCF_018296145.1. Taxonomy (NCBI): domain Eukaryota; kingdom Metazoa; phylum Chordata; class Actinopteri; order Salmoniformes; family Salmonidae; genus Oncorhynchus; species Oncorhynchus tshawytscha. The sequence continues at coordinate 38,788,664 of NC_056435.1, read as the reverse complement.
TGAGAATCATTAGATTGACCCATGGCATAAAGGCAATTATCTCATAATTCCTAATTAAACTGTGGAATGGGTATACATGTATTTTCTATTACTCAAAGACAATCACAGAGAAGAAATCAAAGAAAAATAAGAACAGCGAGTCAGAGGGAGATAGAGAGTGGGAAGAGACAAATAGAGATGGAGTAGAGTGTCTGAATGAACAAAGTGACAACCCTTCATGTGACAGTGAGGCCAAGTGTGAGTCATTCAAATCAGGAGGGGTTTACCTTATGCACAGGGACTCAGTGATCTCATAGTCACATGGAGATACTCTCAGCACAAACATTTAGCACGGCTCATTCAACACACATGCGCACATAAAACAGCCACACAATCCACAGCTGTAAAAAGCACTAGCTTGATCTTTCTTTTCTCAGAATGATATACTTGCCATTTAGACATCTATTACTCATAACGTAGCACTTTTTTGATTGCTTTCTAAGCTATACACTTCAATGTCAGCTTGAATTCATTCAATGTTAAATAAATATTAAATGGCCAAGGTCAAATACACTATCTTCTCAAGTAAGTGAAATAATACATTTTCCCTGACATCCATGCCTGAGGCAAAGACAGTTGATGATTTTGTAATGTAATGCAATGTTAACTCCATACTGAATATAATATGAGACAGTGATGTGGAAGGCCAGTGAATTCACAGTGACGTCATATTTACAGAGCTGCTCATGCAGTGTGGTAACAGCACTCTGTGGAGTAACCTGATAGGCTGTGAAGGAACATTTTGACATTGACCCTGTCACATGAGCTGTGGATCATGAACAGTGTTGATAGCTGTCTTATTAGGCCTCAGACACTGGCCCATGGGACCCATGGCAGCTAGGCCGCCCTGCACTGCTATGCCCTGCTTTGGCCTGCCCTGTGGATGACTGTGGCTCTTGTTACCCAGCTAGTCACTGTGGTATCAGCCTGGTCTTATAGACTAGACGTAACATAGTAAATATAAATCCAGGGCACTCAAATTGTGTGATAAGTTACGTTTGGTATGGTTACATAAGACAGAAGATTACTTAAAATTAAACTTCTGGATTTTGGCAAGTCGGAGTCAAATGAACTCATGGATACCATTTTTATGTCTCTGTGTCCAATAAGAAGGAAGTCAGAGGTAGTTTTGCGAGCCAATGCTAACTAGCATTAGCGCAATGACTGAAAGTCTATGGGTATCTACTAGCACTAGTTAGCAACTTCCTTCAAACTGCAGACAGAGACATAAAAATTGTATCCATGAATTCTGGGGAAGTAGATATAGGGTATCATTGCCAAAATCCCGAAGTATACCTTTACCTTTTAGGCAAAAACTAAGGTAGGGTGGATGGGTAGACATATAATGCGAACATCTAGCAACCAAAAGGTTGCGTGTTTGATTCTCACCTTGGACAACTTTAGTATTTTAGCTAATTAGCAATTTTGCAACAACTTACAAATGTTTTCCTACTTTGCAACCACTTAGAATGTTAGCTAACCCTTCCCCTAACCCTAACCTTAACCCTTTAACCTAACCTTAAGCCGAACCTAACCCTATCCCCAAGCCATAAGACTGCTAAATAGCTAATAGAATGGCTACACGGTCTATTGGAGTTGACCCTTGTATATTATTTTTGCACTGTCTTTATGCACACTCATAGAACTCTACACACTCACGCACACTGACACTCCAACACACACATAACATGCTCGCACATTTTTACTAACTCTACACACACGCAAACACAAGCACATACAATCATCATTTACACTGCTGCTACTCTTTTATCATATATCCTGATCCCTAGTCACCTTACCCCATACATACAGTGGCTTGCGAAAGTCTTCACCCCACTTTTCTTATTTTGTTGCCTTACAATCTGGAATTAAAAGTACTCTTTTGTGGTTTAATTCACTTGATTTACACAACATGACTACCATTTTGAAGATGCTAAATATTTTTTATTGTGAAACAAACAAGAAATTAGACAAAAGTCAATACTTACAGCTGCAAGTCTCTTGGGGTATGAGTCTATAAGCTTGGCATAACTAGCCACTGGGATATTTGCCAATTCTTCAAGGCAAAACAGCTCCTTCAAGTGGATAGGTTCCGCTGGTGTACAGTAATCTTTAAGTCATACCAAAGATTCTCAATTTGATTGAGGTCTGGTCTTTGACTAGGCCATTCCACGACATGTAAATGTTTTGCCTTAAACCACTCGTGTGTTGCTTTAGCAGTATGCTTAGGGTCATTGTCCTGCTGGAAGGTGAACCTCCATCCCAGTCTCAAATCTCTGGAAGACTGAAACAGGTTTCCCTCAAGAATTTACCTGTATTTAGCACCATCCATCATTCCTTCAATTCTGACCAGTTTCTCAGTCTCTGTCGATGAAAAACATCCGCACAGCATGATGCTGCCACCACCATTCTTCACTGTAGGGATGGTGTTCTCTGGGTGATGAGAGGTGTTGGGTTTGCACCAGACGTAGCATTTTCCTTGATGGCCAAAAATGCTCAATTTTAGTCTCATCTGATCAGAGTACCTTCTTCCATATGTTTGGGGAGTTTCCCACATGCCTTTTGGCAAACAACAAATGTGCTTGCTTATTTTGTTCTTTAAGCAATGGCTTTTTTCTGGACACTCTTCCGTAAAGCCCAGCTCTGTGGAGTTTATGGCTTAAAGTGGTCCTATGGACAGATACTCCAATCTCCGCTGTGGAGCTTTGCAGCTCCTTCAGGGTAATCTTTGGTCTCATGGTTGCCTCTCTGACTAACGCCCTCCTTGCCTGGTCTGTGAGTTTTGGTGGGTGGTCCTCTCTTGGCAGGTTTGTTGTGGTGCCATATTCTTTCAATTTTTTATAATGGATTTAATGGTGCTCCGTGGGATGTTCAACGTTTTGGATATTTTTTTATAACCCAACCCTGATCTGTACTTCTCCACAACTTTGTCCCTGATCTGTTTGGAGAGTTCCTTGGTGGTGTCGCTTGATTGGTGGTGCTCCTTGCTTAGTGGTGTTGCAGACTCTGGGGCCTTGCAGAACAGGTGTATATATACTGAGATCATGTGACAGAACATGTGGCACTTAGATTACACACAGGTGGACTTTATTTAACTAATTATGTGACTTCTGAAGGTAATTGGTTGCACCACATCTTATTCATGGGCTTCATAGCAAAAGGGGTGAATACATATGCACGCACCACTTCTCCGTTTTTTATTTATATATTTTTTAAAGTCATTTTTTTCATTTCACTTCACCAATTGGGACTATTTTGTTTTTGTTCATTACATGAAATCCAAATTAAAATACATTTAAAATATAGGCAACAAAATAGGAGAGGCAACAAAATAGGAAAAACGGGTGGGGTGATGAATACTTTTGCAAGGCACTGTATCTAGCTCTATCAGTCTAGTATCCCTGCACATTATAAGTGTGGTATTGGAACTGACCTGTTTGGAGAGCCTAGCTAACGTTCGCCACCTAGCTTACTTTAGCATTAGCGTTAGCCACCTTCACCACCTAGCTAACATTAGCCACAATATATTGGAATTGGTATCATGTCATACGTTTTGCAATTTTGTTAATATATTTTACAAATTGCAATTTGTAACATATCATACGAAATGGATCATACGAAACAAATGAATACTTACCATACAAAACCAAACTTATCATATTAATTGGAGTGTCCCAGATTTACATTTACTATGTTACCTGAGGCCAGGTTGGTGCTATAGAACTGTGTTTCTCTAAATGATACATGTTCCTCCTTAACCCAAGAGCTCTGGAGACAGCAGTGGATCATGTTGACACTCATTCCCTGATAAAACATTTAGGCACCTGATTGATGGCAGACAGGCAGACCTGTGCAAAGGAACGTCCCCTCGGAAGAGTGGACTGACAAACATCTGATTACAAAGACTGTTTCCTTGACAGGTTTATGGAGAGAGGTTGTCAATTGATTTGCAAGGTTGGTAATCTTTACATATTATGCAGATTAATATCTGTTATTACTCATTTTACAACAGTTACATTATCTACTGACTGTCTATGGGGATCCACAGTCAATTGGGACTCTGAAAGAATACATCAATATGTATAATTAGATAATATGTGTCTTGGACATCTGTCAATTTGGTTTAAAAAAAAAGTCATCTGGACAGTGACCCTTTTAATCCATAAAAGCCCAACATATTTGGCATTTACAACACAGTTACCCAATCAGAGTTATGCAAACAGAGTATGCACAACGTATGCTATGTGCAGTGCAGTGGACTGGTACAATACAGTATGTCTATCACATGGGAAATCAGCATGTGAGAACAGGCACAAGCAGGTCCGGAGCATGTCTACACTGCTGCTGCTAAAGTAATGCAAAACAGGGTCTAATCCATGATAACAGGATTAGGACAGAAGGGGAGATTCTTGGGTGGTGATTTGGGAAGGATTTGACGGGTGGAGGAATTTGTCTATATTTTCATTATTCCATGTTTCCATGACCACTCTATGGTAATATAAACTGACTGTTGATGCTGGTTGTGCATCCATCCTAACCATTACCATTTTAGCTCTGGATTCAAGTGTACCATTATTCTATGACAAATCATGCGCCCAAGGAGGATGCTGATGATGGTTCTGTGAAGTGTTGATACATGTTGAAGAGGTTATCAAGTCAGCCTTGTTCTATAAATTACTGTCCATCCTTTAATGTAGGAGTAATGGTGGTCATCAAACCTACCCCCAAACACAAAAACACATGCACACATGCACTCAAGCGTACACGCATGCACACACACAAACACACACAAACTCACACAGACACACACACTCACCACTCATGAATCAGGTCCTGTCATAATACTCAATACATTTTTGGGTGGTTTGAAGTTTTCACACCAACACATCTGTTCAGCAAGAGCAACTTGTTATTGTTAGCAGTGTGTAGGTGTGTCTGACTATAATCTATCCTTTGGAACAGTTTCTGTATGTGTGGTTCACAACAATTCCTCCAAAATGTGAGCAGTTGAGAAGAGACTGGTTGAATCATACACAGATTTTCAGATACCCTGGTCCAATGAGAAATTACATTTACCTGAAAATGCCTTTGGAGCTGCAGCCAGGGACTTGAAATCATAAGTTCTCCTTTGATTTCGAATGTACAGCTTTCTTAATTTTACCCATATGCATCAACAACATTTCCTCCTTTTAATGAGCACTGAGGCAGTCCCAGAATAATACTGCACCCCTGTGCTCTACAAATTTCCTACTTGCAAATGCATTCATCAGTATGTACTGTATCACGCATATGCCCAGTGCTGATGCAAACTGCATAGTGTTCTTCAGGTCTACTGCTAAATAAAGCTATAAAGTCTGTGTGTGAGTGTGTGTGTATGTTTGGTTGATGATGCTAAATAGAACAGGTCACTATGGTTTATTAATAGTTAGCAGGTGGTTTTGCCTCCTAGCCAGGACACACAGCAAACACTGATTTGAATGTAAATACATTACATGAGGTGGGACGCTACACTGCTAACTCAATATGAGAGTGCATCTCGGGGCCCAGTTGGCAGGTATGCCAGAGGGGTTGCCTGACTGGGCCAATGGCCTGTTATTTGTTGCTGCTGATGTGTGCTTTTCCAGCATATCTAATAGAATTCATTACAGCCTGCAGTAGATAACACTGAGGACAAGTGATGAATGCATTTGCAGCTTCTTACCAGGGGGAATGAGATATTCCTGCCAATTTATCAACTTCTCTTTCTCACACAGGCCCAACTTTTTGCGGATGCTTTCTTATTGAGTAGGAGGGAGACAAACAAGGTTGACAATTGCATGGTACAGCACTAACTAAATGTGTGAGAATGTTTTTGTTAGTTGTCAGCAATTTGCAATGTCCACCCACTGCTTGTGTCCACACAAGCCTCTACAAAACATAACTACTTGCAATCCTATGATTTAAAAAGAAAGAAGTAAAGTTATGAGAGATTTCTGAATGGTGCAGCGGTCTAAGGCACTGCATCGCAGTGTTGCAACATCACTACAGCCTGGGGTTCAATCCCAGGCTATAGTGTTATTACCGGCCGTGACCGGGAGTCCCATAGGGTGGCGCACAATTTGCCCAGCGTTGTCTGGGTTAGGGAAGCGTTTGACTGGGGGGGCTTTACTTGGTTTATTGCACTCTAGCAACTCCTTGTGGAGGGCCGGGCGCCTGCAGGCTGGCTTCGGTCATCAGTTGAACAGTGTTTCCTCCATCACATTGGTGCGACTGGCTTCTGGGTTAAGAAGCGAGTGTTAAGAAGCGCGGTTTGGCAGGTCATGTTTCGGAGGACTCGTAACTTGACTTTCGCCTCTCCTGATCTCAATGAGACAAGATAGTTATCATGAAATGAAAAACAGGGTAAAAAATAAAGAAGTAAGGTTATGTGATCATGATGTTAATATTTACAGTAGCTCCGCACACAGACATAATGGCGTTTAGCAGCTTTACCCACTTTGCCTGAATTATAGATTGTATTAGTTTATCTTAGTAATACTTTCTCCATCAATCACCGGAAGAAATCATATTTTTAAAAGGATAAAATCCTATTTAGGCTTTTATGGGACGATCTTTGTCCTTACATTGTGTTGATGTCCCATGTTTATGTAGATCGTCATGTAATGTCCCCCGTGGAATGACCTTGGCAGCTGTGCACGCTAATTTAAGTACTATGTCTATTGGTTCATATGTGCCCACTTATGTATTAATGATGTTTATGCTGTGAATCTTGGAATTGAATACTGTGCACATGTGCAGTATACTGTACATCCACAGATGTCACCAGTGTATTACCACATTCATCAGGGGTTATTTTAGCAGACCTGAACTATTTGACCCTTCGTGCAAATATTCAAACAGTGTGCTGTATGTTAGTGGATTCTATATATTAACTGGTGGTCTATACACAGTCTTGCTAAAAATGATTAGCATGAATAGATGTCCTCTGCGTTTTCAAGGACAATATCTAAATAATATTAAAATGGGATGTCAAGCAAACAACATATGGCTGTCCTATTGTTAGTAGCTCCATATACAACGATTGGTGATTGGAGTAATGTGGAGTAAATTCTTAAAGTGACGAGGTTGTAAAATGTGAAACTATTGAATTGCTACAGAGTAGGCTACTGTGAATCCCGTAGTCTGGGATTTGTTATGTTTCTATCTTGAAAGAGTGGAAGAAATGAACATCTCCACAATTGGGCTTTGTTTCCTTCTGCATTACTAACACATGAATCCCAGAACAATAACCTCTGGGTTTGGATGTTCAGTCTAATCATCTCCATGTAAGCAGACCCTTTGTGGGATACACACTCCTGTGGGAGAATTGTCATCCCCTTTGTCTTTTGTTGTTTTCCAGATTTGCGTGCCTGAGACACAGAGAGAGAGAGATGGGGCCCACGCCAACACATCAATGCCGTAACTTTACCTAACTAACCCAGGCAAAAACACAATGGTGAAGGACCCGATGGCCTCCAGCCTCCACCACCAGGAAGGAGAGAGGAAGGGCTTGGATACATTGGTCATACAAACAGCACTCACTAATTGATTGATTTAGCACAATGTTAATAGACCACCGGCCTGAGGAGAGAGGCAGGTGTTTGGCATGGACGGTACACTACGCACACAGCCATGGCAACATCTCATGCTCAAGCAGAAAACGTGAGGTGTTGGTTTTCTGTTGTTGTGTTGCTGCTGTGGTTGAAGCTACAGACAGTCTGTTGTGTAATAAATCTGAGACCATCCCCCTGAAGGTCTCCCCCCAGAGCTCGTCTCTCATTCTCTTTCATTACTCTCACTGGCACTGTGGGTTTAGCCAGGAAAGAAGGAGGAAGCCAAAATTAGAACAGACGAAGAGGTTCCTCTTTCTACTGGGAAAATATAAATAGAACACACAGCAATAGCATGGCAGAACATTTGCTAAGATAATATTATCTTAGTGTTGCACGGCTTTCCTTTTTATTTAGGTCAAGCAAGCTGTAAGCAAAGTAGCATCCCCCTGACGAAGCCACTTACCATTTGGAAGCTTGTGACTGTTTTCCTCCAGCCATGCAAACAGGTTGGCAAAGTTGCAGTTGCACACCCAAGGGTTGCCCTCCAGCCTCACCACCCGCAAAGAAGGCAACTGGCTCAGCGCCCCCACCTGAAGGCCAGACAGGGCATTACGCTCCAGCTCCAGTTCACGCAGCGAGGTGAGGCCCAGGAACGCGTCCTCGTTGACCATGCTCAGATAGGGGTTGTTACCCAGGCGAAGTTTGATCAGGCTACGGGACTGCCCAAAGGTGCCCGAGGGGATGTCAGTCAGGTTGTTGCTGCCCAAGTCCAGAAACACCAGCCTGGAAGAGGTGCTGAGGGTGCCCGGCTCGATGTGGGACAGAGCGTTGTTCCGCAGGTCCAGGTAGACCAGGTCACTGTAGAGCACTAGGAAGTCAGAGGGAATGCGGGGGATCCAGTTGTCAGACAGAAGGAGCCTGCGGACGTCCAAGGGGATCTCATCAGGAAGAAGGGTGAGTCCACGGCCGCTGCAGTCCACAGTGTGGGGATCTGGGCACATGCAGCTCGCTGGGCAGTTTTCCCCCTGAGCCCGTAAGACAGAGGACAGCAAGACGAGGAGAGGCTGGAGCCAGCAGACACATGGCAACATGGTCAACAGGGTAAGAGCAGAGAGGAGGAGTGGAGACTTGGGGTGAGGAAGAATGGGAAGGGGTGTCGGGAAAGAGAAGGGGGCGTGAGGGTCAGAGGTCAGGAGATTAGGAAAAGGGAGGGGAAGGGGAGAACGAGAGGGGAAAAGGTGGGATCAATCCCTCTGCAGGAGCATCTTGACGTTCTTGAGATGAAAATCTGAGAGTGCTCCGGCATCGAGCAGCGAGAGAGCAGCCTCGAGCGCTGTTTTCCAAGAGATCATGTAGCAAGCAGCCTGGAGAGAAAAGCAAGCTGCTGGCTTTGAAGAAGCTAGGGTAGGGAGATAGCAAGCAGTGAGAGGGAGACAGCGAGAGTAAGGGCGAGAGCTTTGCAGAAAGAGGAAGGTTACTTAGCTGGGGTAAATAGAAACTGGCAAAGCAGGAACAGAGCAACATTAGAGGCACAGACAGGGAGAGGGAGGCTGAGGAGGGGGCTCTGTCTGCCGGGTTAACCCACAGTCGGTCTTGGGGGATTGATTGAGGAGGACACATGGGTCTCTGACACAAAAGGATACGCGCTGGGGTGATTCAGTCTCAGGCAGATCAAGTGAAGAGGGAAATTGTTGCATCTCTCCATTTGTCTCTGGTATCTGCGTGGAAATGCTTGTCGATCTGCCTGCTGATCTAAGAGAAACAATCGCACAGTAACACAGCTGAAGTGAATGCAAGTTTTTTTAATTCTGTCTCTACCTCCCTGTGCTCTGCTCTGCCATTCGTCGGCAGAGCAGAGCTAGATAAAACACTCCCCAGCTGGGTCCCGACGCTCTGTTGCTATGGAGAGAGAATCCAAATATCCGTGGAGGAGTCATATTCACGCGGATGACAATCCTGAATTTAGCACAGTAACAGTCAATCGAATGTCTGTCTGTCTCAGAATGTGCTACCAGGGTTTATCTCATGCCCTCCTCCTCATTGCTATGAAGGAGGTGTGCCTTTTCAATGTTGACAACACGTGATGTCACTTCCTACTGTGAAAATATGAGGGCCCATTCCCTATGAAAAATGATGCCAGTTTTTTATGTTACTGATGAAAATAAATGCATGATTAAATTATCTGGATTATTTGGGCGAATTAATCAATTCAACATTTATTTCTAGATAAAAAATCACTTATTGTTTATATTTCACTAATGAATCTGTAATGAATCTAATATTTTTTTATTTGTCCTAACACAAACACAATCTTACTTCTCTCTCCTTACAGTCTTATAATCCCTGAGTCTCTCACAATGACGAGAAATGCTTTGATAGACAGCCTCACAGTTACATCACCATTGCCGAGAAGATCTTGTCCCGGAGTGACAGACAGACACCATTGCACAACCTGCCCACGGCACAGTCAGACAGCTTCATTAGTTATCCCTGCAAATGGAAATGACCTGCACATAAAAACCTTTGCCCTTGTTTGTACTGTGAGCCAAACATCAGCACTTTTAGTCAGCTCAGGATATACAATTATAATTTTGATGCACTGGCACGGAAGATTAGGCTACAACTGCTTCATACAGCCATCAATCCCCTGTGTGTCTAGAGTCTATACCCTTAATGGTAAAACACAAAGGGACCAGTGACTGCCTCTCAAACCATAACTGTGGAACAGATTTGAATTCAGACTCTAAATTAGATTTCCCAAATGGGATCTGTAGCAAAAGGGAAATGGAATTAGACCAAGGTTGTAGCACAGGGACCGAGTGGAGTGGAGGAGCGGGGTCCTGAGAGACTTGGAGGGAGTTGGAATAGTAGCAAGCTCAGTCTGATGGGATGTAATGGGAGAATGTGGAGTATACTGTATATCAATGGGTAAATAGAAAAACTGCCTGAGCTATTATTACCAATAGTGACCCATAACATGCATAGTGTTTGGCAATGCAAACAGCTCCAGGTGTCAGTGAATAACAGCAACTCATATACGGTGTACAGGACCTCGTCATCTTTAAATCAATATCTTACATCCCTGATTTATGGTGTGAGCTGAAGTTTTTTTGACCTATTCCAGCACCATGATGTAGTGTTTCATATGTTTTGCAAGGGAAAAGCACATCTCTATTATACCATAAATGCCAAGCTTAATGGAGGCTGGGCATTCTTTCATTACTAGACTGATGATTTGTGTGAAGACTTGCCAGGCAGAGTATCTATGAGCAGTGTTACCCAGACTGTGGTCGGCAAGCCATCTCTGTATTCATGGCCAAGCCACAGATTGCTTATTAATAGTGCTTTGTGTTCTATTTAGGATTTAGCGCCACTGTTATGAAAATTAAATAATAACACTGACAGGTTTTATATCAAAGACACTGAATGAGCTGACTTTTTTTGCATGGTTTTTTTGGACCAGGGATTTTGTATTAAACAGACCCAGGACTCTAAATGATTTACAGTGCATTTGGAAAGTATTCAGACATCTTAACTTCTTCCACAGTTGAGCAAAAACCAAGCCATGAGGTCGAAGGAATTGTCTGTAGAGGTTCGAGACAGGAGTGTGTTGAGGCACAGATCTGGGGAAGGGTACCAAAACATTCCTGAAGCTTTGAAGGTCGCCAAGAACACAGTGGCATCCATCAATCTTAAATAAAAGAAGTTTGGAACCACCAAGACTCTTCCTAAAGTTGGCCACCCGGCCAAAATGAGGCCTTTATGGTAGAGTGGCCAGACGGAAGCCACTCCTCAGTAATAGGCACATGACAGCCTGCTTGGAGTTTGCTAAAAGGCACCTAAAGAACTCTCAGACCATGAGAAACAATATTCTCTGGTCTGATGAAACCAGAATCTTGGCCTGAATGCAAAGAGTCACATCTGGAGGAGACATGGCACCATCCCTACAGTGAATCATGGTGGTGGCATCATCATGCTGTGTGGATGTTTTTGAGCGGCAGGGACTGGGAGACTGGTCAGGATTGAGGGAATGATTAACGGAGCAAGGTACAGAGAGATCCTTGATGAAAACCTGCTCCATAGTGCTCAGTACCTTAGACTGGGATGAAGGTTCACCTTCCAACAGGACAACGACCCTCAGCACACAGCCAAGACAGTGCAGGAGTGACTTCTGGACAAAACTCTGAATGTCCTTGAGTGGCCCAGCCAGAGCCCGGACTTGAACCTAACCAAACATCTCTGGAGAGTCCTGAAAATAGCTGTCCAGCGACGCTCCCCATCGAACCTGACAGAGCTTGAGAGGATCTGCAGAGAAGAATGTGAGAAACTCCTCAAATACAGGTGTACCAAGCTTGTAGCGACATACCCAAGAAGTCTTGAGTCTGTAATCGCTGCCAAAGGTGATTCATCAAAGGACTAAATGTGCTATTTCCGTTTTTTTTAAATAAATTTGTACAAATTTTGAAAAAATTGTTTTTGCTTCATCAATATGGGGTATTGTGTGTAGATTGATGATGGAAAAAACAATTGAATCAATCTTTGAACAAGGCTGCAGTGTAACAAAATGTGGGAAAAGTCGAGGGGTCTGTATACTTTCCGAATGCACTTTGTCTAAATTGACAAATTCAAAGACCGTAGGCTATATGAGTGTCATTTCCAAGTGTATTTTTTTTATCAACATTTTTTTATAACTATATATATATATATATATATATATATATATATATATATTCATGAAAGTGTTTAGGATATTGCTTCCTCCCATCCTGTTGTGGCCTGTTTGTGCCAGCTGAGTAATTACCAAGCAGCTAAGAATAAAATGGACTGAGAGTTGAGAGGGATTTAATGCTCTATTCAACCTGTATCGCTGAAGCGTTACAGGTTGTGCAATATAAATGTGAAGGTAATTTTCGAACTGACCTGACATATGCAGTGTTTACCTTTTAAATTTCAATCACGCTGTAACGCTGAACTTCAGGAATACTGATTGAATAGCGTCCTTAGTTAAAATGGAGAGGTTTCCACATTGAAATGCATCTGCAGCTCCACTCCTAGCAGGTATAATGGCCTCTATCTCCCTGAGGACAGCTGTACTGTTTATGCTCAATCATAAAACGTTATCTTGTGAGTCGGAGGTGGACTGGCCATCTGGCATTTTGGGCAAATGCCAGATGGGCTGATTCATTTCCAGCTTATTGGGCCTGTCTAACTTTTTGGTTTTTTAGCTTAATAATCATTATTTTGCCAATAATGGGGGGAAAAAATGGGCCGTTGTGGGGGCCTCAAAGACAATAATGGGTGTATTTGAAATGCCAGAGATTGTGAAATGCCAGAGGTTGTGTGTACATTCTCTTGGCTGTCTAATGCAGTGTAAGAGCAAGGCTGAGTAATAGGAACCTTTGAAGGATCCTTGATTTTGGTTTTAAATTAGGCCTGATTACCATAAGATGTCAGTACAATTAGACATAAACAACACCATCAAAGTGGTTGTTGAGGCTCATTCCTCCATGACCCCTGGGGCAGTGGTATCTTTTTCTCAGTGTGATAATGGTGGTGCAGTGTGGTAACTAGAGAGTGATGGCACAGGGCTTCAAGATCCTCATAATGGCTGCCAGAGAGAGGGAGATGCTGGGGTGGATTTTGGACAAGTCTCCACATGTGGGCTGTTCAGTATTGTTCTACTAAGGCACAAATAGGCCATTCATATTCTGCAGATAATATTTGTCAAAGTCCATACTTATCTTTCACACTATAGGTTTATTGCTATCACATCTCCACTGTATCTCTGTAGTATGCAGTGTGTACCGAGAGTACAGAACAGGATGATTTATGTAAGACTTTTTATCTAAAAACTGTGAGAAGCTATTTAATGTGTCAAAAGCAAGGCTGTATGAAACATCACTTTCGTGACAGCTACTAGCACAAATTGATCCCCCGGTATTTAGACCAATGTCGATTCACTGAGGTGTTCAAGGTAGTGTAAATGCAACATGACAGGGAAATATCAGCCTGGGTTTCAGCGATCACTGTCCTTGTCTGCTGAGCACCAGAATTGATCCAGGTTTACCTCGCTCATCGTCCTGGGGGATTCATTTATAAGAATAACAATCAGTGTGGCTGTCAATGACCTTGCCGTTAATGTAGCAGCCACAGTTGCGCTACTTAAGCCTCAATGCTCAATATATCATTGCTATTGCTGCTTATGCAGATGAATCAATCCCAGTCCAGATATAGAATAAAAACAGAAAAGCCATATTGGAGTGTTTGAGTCAAAACAATGTGTAGCTGTCTGTACTGAATACAGCACAAACTGTGAAAAGCCAATCTTTCCCATACTTGATCAAGATTGCGTTTTCACATTGACAATCTGTGTATCTCTATGCTCTTGTAGTGTAGCATCTCCCACAATGAGATCTCACTATCGATCTCACTATCCAAGGATTAGAGGTTGTGTTTGAGGGGATCTTCAATCAGTCGCACACCAGTCAAAGCCCTCTTCCACCCCACTCCAAGTTAGTAGATAATGACTGCACATCCTCCCCCTCAGCCTATAGAGCAGATAGTAGATAGTAGTAAGTAGGGAGTAACACGTAGGGAGTATTAAGTAGGGAGTATTAAGTAGGGTCTAGTGAGTATTAAGTAGGGAGTATTAAGCAGGGAGTAGAGACTATTAAGTAGAGAGTAGTTCTTAACATGTAGGGAGTAAAGAGTAGGGAGTATTAAGTAGGGAGTAGAGAGTATAAAGTAGGGAGTATTAAGTAGGGAGTAGAGAGTATTAAGCAGGGAGTATTAAGTAGGGAGTATTAAGTAGGGAGTAGTGAGTCGGGAGTAGTGAGTATTAAGCAGGGAGTATTAAGCAGAGAGTAGAGACTATTAAGTAGGGATTATTACGTAGGGAGTAGTGAGTAGGTAGTATTAAGTAGGGAGTATTAAGTAGGGAGTGGTGAGTAGGGAGAAGTAAATTGGGAGTAGTGAGTAGGGAGTTGTGAGTAGGGACAAGTAAATTGGGAGTGGTGAGTAGGGAGTTGTGAGTAAGGACAAGTAAATTGGGAGTGGTGAGTAGGGAGTTGTGAGTAGGGACAAGTAAATTGGGAGTAGTGAGTAGGGAGTTGTGAGTAAGGACAAGTAAATTGGGAGTAGTGAGTTGGGATTAGTCAGTAGGGAGTGGTAAGTAGGGAGTAAGGAGTAAACGTAAGGAGTACTGTAAGTAGTGAGTAGGGAGTAGTGAATAGTAAGTAATGAGTAGGGAGTAGTGAGTATGGAGTAGTGAATAGTAAGTAGGGAGTAGTGAATAGTAAGTAGGGAGTAGTGAATAGTAAGTAGGGAGTAGTATGTAGGGACTAGTGAATAGTAAGTAGGGAGTAGTGAATAGTCAGTGTGGAGTAGTAAGTACAGAGAAGTAAGTAGGGAGTAGTAAGTAGGGAGTAGTGAATAGTAAGTAGGGAATAGTAAGTAGGGACTAGTGAATAGTAAGTAGGGAGTAGTGAATAGTCAGTGGGGAGTAGTAAGTACAGAGAAGTAAGTAGGGAGTAGTGAGTAGTGAGTAGTGAGTAAGGACAAGTAAATTGGGAGTAGTGAGTTGGGATTAGTCAGTAGGGAGTGGTAAGTAGGGAGTAAGGAGTAAACGTAAGGAGTACTGTAAGTAGTGAGTAGGGAGTAGTGAATAGTAAGTAATGAGTAGGGAGTAGTGAGTATGGAGTAGTGAATAGTAAGTAGGGAGTAGTGAATAGTAAGTAGGGAGTAGTGAATAGTAAGTAGGGAGTAGTATGTAGGGACTAGTGAATAGTAAGTAGGGAGTAGTGAATAGTCAGTGGGGAGTAGTAAGTACAGAGAAGTAAGTAGGGAGTAGTAAGTAGGGAGTAGTGAATAGTAAGTAGGGAATAGTAAGTAGGGACTAGTGAATAGTAAGTAGGGAGTAGTGAATAGTCAGTGGGGAGTAGTAAGTACAGAGAAGTAAGTAGGGAGTAGTGAGTAGTGAGTAGTGAATAGTAAGTAGGGAGTAGTGAGTAGGGAGTAGCGTGTGGAGAGGGAAATTATAGAAAACCCCAGCAAGGCGTTAGGCAGGCAGCTGCGTGTCACCAGGGTTGTATAACCCCAGCATTGAGCAGAGGCCAGTGTGCTGAGTGTGGAGCCGAGGCAGGAGGGCCTTCCTTCCCCACGGTTCATCCACTATGTGAGGCTCTCCAGCTGCAATTAAAGCAGGGCATATCAATAAATGATGAATGTCAAGTGCAGCGTGTTATTTGGCTTGGCTAGTGCCCCATGTTGGGTCTTTGCCATTGCAGGGCAGGGGGACAGGGGAAATGAGGTAATGAGGAACAAGGAAAGGAGGTAGGGGGTTTATAGGGGCCACACGCCAAATGTCACCTCCTTTCAACACTTCTGGGAATGTAATAGACGTACACTCAAGTTGCAGAGGGCAACTGTCACGTCTTAAGCTATCCGTTGGCATTTGGGAATCTGGGACGCTTGCCATGTGCCAGGCCAGGAAGGAAAGGGAGGTGGGAGAGAAAGGTGGTCTGTCAGGCAAGGGCACAGTGGACAGGGAGGCTCGGGTACTTCTGACTCCCCATCATGATGTTATGAGCCAGAATCACCCAGACATAACCTTTGTCCTCAACAGTGTCCACACAAGCTACCCCTGGTCTGCTGCCTGTCACTGTCATAAAGGCCTCACAAAATTACCCATTACCCAGCCAGCCCCAGTTATTAAGCTGATTGTTTCAGGCTCTTTATGATGAGCTCAGTCAAAGACTCTGGATCTTGATCTGCTCTTTCAGATTGGTGGTAGAATAATATCCAGTCCAGTGCATCCCAGAATTTAACATCTGATTAGTCTATGCATACCAGCATCTCCAATCAGATTGCTCAATGACTTAACAAATGCTTTCCAGTGTTATTTTTCCCTGAAATCTTGAGCTGTATATAGGAAGTAAAAATGTGCTATGTACTAGTGTTACATTTCATTGGTGCCTTGAATCTGAAGCTCAAATGCAAAGTGCTCTAAACAGAG
Organism: Oncorhynchus tshawytscha; assembly: GCF_018296145.1. Lineage (NCBI taxonomy): Eukaryota > Metazoa > Chordata > Actinopteri > Salmoniformes > Salmonidae > Oncorhynchus > Oncorhynchus tshawytscha. Next base: position 38,772,041 of record NC_056435.1, on the reverse strand, counting down.
TCAACCTCCCACAAACACAGGTGGGAAAAGGGTACCTAAGTATGGTTCCCGATCAGAGACAACGATAGACAGCTGTCCCTGATTGAGAACCATACCCTGCCAAACACAAGAAAATAGAAAACATAGAACACAAAACATAGAATGCCCACCCCAACTCACGCCCTGACCAAACCAAAATAGAGACATAAAAAAGATCTCTAAGGTCAGGGTGTGACCATTTCTAGACTCCCGTCAAGTGGAAACAGGATGAGATGTTTACTGTAAGTGCCAGTTTGACACACACTGTACATAGGGGCGTAGGAGAAACTCTGACATTGGGGGGGAACATTTTGCTACGCTTTTTTGTTGTTGTTGGTGAACAATTATTTTTAAATACTAATTTCCAGTGATAGACAAAGCTTGACTTACAAATGGCCAAATGTACAAGACTAAGGGGGGACTTGCAGTGGGGCACCTACTCTGGTACAGTCCAAACAGTCTTAGGACCATGGCAATTTATATTGTACTGATTACCATTGTAACTGTTAATGTGGATATATTCAGTTAACCATTTTGTACTCTTTCTCTGCTACTGTATGATTAATTTCCTAGTATTTTTCTCACTTCCACTGTCAGGTTGTTAGTCCTGCTGCCCTACATACACAATTAAAAAGTGTTTTTAAATGTTTTTAAAGTAGGCATGAAAGGTCAAACTGGAATTAATCAAACTCCACTCTACACAATTATCAAAAATAAAATAAAATTTGCCAACTAGTTTGCCAGTGGTGGTGTGCAGGCAGTTACCAAGAACCATACTTACAGTCCTTTGCATTCCTTCAAAAAACTATTGTTATGTCCTCTTTTTTCTCTCTTCTTGACTGGTGGCACATCCATTGCTAACTGTGATGAAGACTAAGACAATGATAGTGCAATTAATTCTGTAGCTAGCACGTATGGTTGGCTTCAAACATTCACTATCAGTTTTTCACACAGCCAGAACTACATAGAACTAGCTAGTTAGAGCAAACCTGACAGTTAAAAATGTCTAAACTGTAAATGTAAAGCTAATTAGCTAATAGCCAGGAGAAAGCTAGTAGTTGCTCACGTTCGTTCTAACATATGAAAGTGTGTTCCCAGGAATACAATTTTTACTTACTTAAACGTACTTTGTTGCCAGTGGCAAACCATCATTCAGGGCAGGTGGGGCAGAGCATGTAATTCTGGCATTCATTTGTCACATATCAGTTTAGCAAACAATTTTTATAATATCCTTGAGTTAAGAAAGCAGCATACAAACATGGTCTCTTCCCTTGAGTAGGGCAGCTACAAAATGCAGCTGTTTCAGCCTAGCGCAGTACTTTCTGTGGTGGAGGTGTAGCCTTCTTCTCTGGTTGTGCCTTGACTGGATCAAGGTTCTGTCACTCATGCGGACACTAAGTCACAACAAAATCTACCAGAGAGCTAGACAGTTCAAGCCCCCTTGGATGCTGCCATAGATTTAGAGTAGTAGTGCCCATCCAAGAAGGCTCAAGATCATTGGCCACAGATCAAATTTGATCAAATCACGTTATATCTCCCGTAGCTTTGATTAGACTGATCATGTTAAGATCACACTTCCAAAATCTTCTCTAGCAAGCCAGCTAGCTAGATAAACAGTCATCATCATGAACCACATCGAGAATCTACTGGCAAATCCTTTTCAATCCTTGTCACATGAAGAGATATTAGAGATAAAAATGTCTTGGTGCTCTTCAGTCATAAACAAGTTGGAAATTCAACACTGAAAGGGGGATACCTAGTCAGTTGTACAACTGAAATCCTTCAACCAAAATGTGTCTTCTACATTTAACCCAACCCCTCTGAATCAGAGAGGTGCAGGGGGATGCCAGATTTGTACCTTGTCAGCTCAGGAATTTGATCCAGCAACCTTTACAGTTACTAGCCCAATTCTCTAACCACTAGGCTTCCAATGAGTGGTTGGGAAGGAAGCAGTGTCTAACTGCAAGCTTCACCAAAATAATAAATATTTTGCCTCCCCTGCCTGCAATTCGGTGAAGATAGTGTGTGGTCGAAGTCTAGGTTTAAGGATTTAAAACATTTATCTGATAGGGTCAAAACATGAGAATTGTGCATCACATTTAGGCAAAGCTGTTAAACTGATTTAACAGGGGAAATAAAACGTTCTGGCTGAGCTAGACACCGCATATAGACAAGTCAAAACCTTCACAACCAACAAATAATATAATTAGCTCATCTGCTTTTCTCCATGCGGAGGGGGATACTATATAATGTGGTTGGGTCTGTAACCATGATTGCCAGTCACAGTCTTTTCCCATTCAAATATATTTGTTAAACAAAAAGTAAATTCATAGAACAATGTAATTCCAGTTCATGTTGCGAGGGTTGTTTTGTTTGTGCAATGCGCTTTCCGTGTGTTGGTGTATTGTCTTTAAAAGTGGATCTTAGTGATTGTATTTTCCTTCCTTTTTAGACCACATAATAAAATGTTTCGATAGGCTAACAGCTGAGCCCCCCTCTCTCCCTCTGTGTGTGTGTGTGTGTGTGTGTGTGTGTGTGTGTGTGTGTGTGTGTGTGTGTGTGTGTGTGTGTGTGTGTGTGTGTGTGTGTGTGTGTGTGTGTGTGTGTGTGTGTGTGAATTAAACGTGAGTAAAGTTAAGGCCTAAACATCTTGCTAAATGTATCTGAACTAACATCTATCTGAATTTCTGTCGGTGTCCATTTCGAAAATGCTGAACGAATAGGCCTACCTTGTCGCAGCTCGTTTGCTTGCACTTGCTTATACTTATATATAAGTGTTAATGATATACTGTAAGAACAAACATTATGAATTTACTGAACATAAATGTAATAATGTTTGTGTATGGTTCAAAATTCAAAACTCATGTCACCATTTGTTATTATTGAAGGAGAATGCTGTTCTTATCGTGCTACACAAATACACAAGGAGTAAGAAGAAACCATATTTATTTAAGCAAGTCAGCCATATCGTCTATCGTTGTAAAAAGGCAGTAAATGTGACTGAATGAACTGTTGAAATGTTTTGCTGCCAGATGAGGCTCCGCTGATAGGCAGGTGCAGCGGTGGTAAGGATTCCCTCCATGCTGCTGACAGGAAAGCTCCACTGTTGGGACAGCTTTATGTAGGCCCTAACAGTTTGTGGGCACCGTTTGTCACCTTTATAGTGCATTTAATGTATTGTTTAGTGTTATGTAGTGGCTTCATTGGCATGCATCTAAAGACATTGATTGAGTTTGCCCCACCAAGATTTACATGCTAAAATCGCTTTAGTAATGATGGCGCATGGTGCTGCACAGTGCTTTTCTCTCACTCACACACTGCCACACTGCTTGTAACAACCGAAATGGAGAACAAAGCAGTCAGTGGAGACGAGTGAAGTGACTCGCGTTCCAGAAGCGGTGGCATTTTCAAAATAAAAGCCCTCAACGAATTAGGAGGCGACACGTTTTTCAGAATAAAAGTATCGTAGATTTATTTTTATTTAACCTTTTCACATGTGATTTCCAAATATCTCTAACCGTCGCCCCAGCGTGAGTTGTTTTATGCAGGTGATGTCAGAATGCACTCACTGTTGCAAAATGTGATTATTACCCAACAGGACAGTTAACACGAACTGCCCGCAAATTATCTATAGGCCATGTTTCAACTTGTAAATTTCAAATTATTTTCTAACAAGTTGTATATTCTAACAACAGTTTGAATTGTGTTCTTCCTCCTCATTAATTGACATAGAAGTAGCCCATTTCAGCGCTGCAGACAATTTACGTTTGAGGCTTTACTGAGCCAGATAAACTTTGAGGAGAGCCCACCACACTTCACTCATGTTTGCTCAGATCAAGTATGCATATACTTGCACAGCCTTGCAAGAATTGGAACATTTTCTTGCAGGCGCTCTCTTTGCCTTCCTTGTTTTCCTTACAAATAACAACTTTGGACATGTGTGCGTTACTTTGATAGCAAGTTCCTGATTTTCTGTATATCGTGTTATCGTTTCTACTGTAGGCGCATACGGCATCTATGTATGTATGTATGTATGTATGTATGTATGTATGTATGTATGTATGTATGTATGTATGTATGTATGTATGTATGTATGTATGTATGTATGTATGTATGTATGTATGTATGTATGTATGTATGTATGTATGTATGTATGTATGTATGTATGTATGTATGAATGGTGCATAATGTATTTATAGTTTTATTCACATGTTTTCAAGTACTTGTGACAAATAATGCATTCTGATTATTGCATCTATTGTAATAGACACCTATAATGTGTAAAATACTTTTTTGAAGGTTGTACTGATGATAATGAGCTAAGCTATTTGTCAGCTATGTGTGGCGCCATGTTTGTTGACATTATACAATGCATTCTGGGTGTCACGTAATCTGTCAGACCAAAGATGTTATAATGAGGTGAAGGAATGGTTCACTCATCTTTTGGGTGAACTTCTGGAAGTGAAAGAAGGGAAGTGAATGATCGTAGACGACACACCCCATTCAACATGCATACTATAGACCGAACTCATCTTGTCTCCTCTTGTTATCTTTGGTTGATGCGGGAAAACAATAAACATTCTGGCGCACACAAACTACCCATCGTCGGATTACTTTCAATTTCTGGAAAGTGTTTTACTCAATTATTTGAATCAATGGTGAGCTCACTCATGATGTGATTGATTATACATAGTATTGCTATTAGCAAATATATATTGTAGGTCCATTAGCCAAGAGTTTGGGCGGCAGGTAGCCTAGTGGTTAGAGCATTGGGCCAGTAACCGAAAGGTTGCTAGATTGAATCCTTGAGCTGACAAGGTAAAACATCTGTTGTTCTGACCCTGAACAAGGTAATTAACCCACTGTTCCTAGGCCATCATTGTAAATAAGAATTTGTTGTTAACTAACTTGCCTAGTAAAACAAAAGGTTATAAAAATATTACCGCTTGTGTTATGTCAATCTTTCCTCAGTTAGCGCTAGGACAAATGTAGCCTACATTTTCCAGTTTGGATGATTGTGTTATGCTGTAGCTACTTTTGTGAATGTCTGAACATAACTTTGTAAGGATTGTGTTTGTGCAAAATGTTTCTGTGAAAAAAAAAGTGTGGCCAGCTCAAATGCTGGTTGTTGCATCAATCGAAATGGATGTTCTAAATAAGCATTCCCATCAAGCGCTCTAATCACACCGGTTTGATCGTACGCAACAGGGACCACTTTAGAATGATCACACCCATTTTTTGGCACATGTGAAAAGGTTAAAACATTTTATTGGGGGGGACGATTTTTACCTGCTTCTAACATTTGGGGGGAACATGTCCCCCTTGTCCCCCCCCAGCTCCTACACCCTTGGCTGTACAAAGTTCACTGATCTCTTACAGATTTGTGGGAGAGTACAGTATGACCTATCATCCGTTTGGTGAGCCATAAAGATTATACCATATTCTATATGACTGGAACCACTCTGAAGTACTTATGCACATTTAAAATGTGGTGACATAAGAGCTGCTGCCATGTCAGATTCAGATTCAGAAAACGGTAATGTCCTCAAAGGGGGAGGGGGATTCATGTCTGCCTTAGTTATTTGTCAGAACACGGCATTAGTTTCCCATCTGTATTCTATAGCTACTGTACAACACACATAGTTCAATATCTATATGCAGCTAAATGAACAGCCAGTGTGTGGTTGTGTACATACTGCAAGCATATGCGTATGGGATCTGATGAAGGTGCCTTCTGACCGGTTCTGCAAGATGTAATCTGTCATTGCTCATCCTGCAGAGGTCACAGCCCATGTCAGGTGTGTGTTCAGGCCAGTTGCAGTGGAGCAGCTCAGGCGTGCATGGGGAGCAGACTCAACACTGGAGCCTAACTAACGGATGCACAGAGTCTAAGGATTATGGGATATTGAATTGACAGGAATCACAAACATCTTGTCATATTCAACCATGGTGACAGACATACACATGCAAGCACATGCACAGACACACAAAGATACACACACACACACACATGTTCGCACAAACCCGCAAGAATTATGAAATGTGTACGTTAAACACATATAGTTTAAAAGAAATCTGAAAAGGGTGTGGGTCAGTTGGTAAGTGTGTGGAGCTGGCAACAGCAAGGTTGTTGGTTCAATTCCCACAGGGATCACACACACATACTGAAAAGGTATGCAGTTACTATACTGTCAGTTACGTTGGATAAAACCATCTGCTAAGTGGCATAAATTATTTTATTACACTGGTTAAGCAACTTGCTGAGTCACAGCATTCTGACAATCATGATGTGTTCAATATTTTCAATCACCTGGGAAAATAATGTTTCAGTTCATGTACACAACAACACAAGATCTGTAATACAAGCAACACTGCAGCTGTGTGGTGAAAATGTTGTGTGCATATAATTGCCCAGGACTCCATCAAGAGGTCCTGATCTTTTTGGAATCAGTGGCCGGTGGCGGACATTAGTCAGGGGAAACACACAACACTCACCTATTCCTCTAATACAACCCTCTAACCTCGGGACGACCAGTTAGTAACCAGGGCTTTCTAAGTGTGTCATATCTCAGCATGTATAATAATGGGAGTGGTGGGAGATAGTGACACCAGCCACCCTACACGAACACTGAATACAGCGAGAGCTGGTGCCATGGACGGTCATACTGTACTGTATGGGAGAGATGAAATCTTAGGTCTGCAAATCTGCGAATCTGTTACAACTTTCCTTGCTCTCAACTCTGTCACGTTGTTTGCCACCCGTGGAAGTGTGCACAGCGCACGCACCTGTCAACCAATGACTCTATCGTGACTTGTCAACAGTCAAGACACACCTCCCTCCCTTTACCAACTGCCAGGGCAGATGGGATGGCTGGTTGGTCGCTGGGCTGTATTTCCCCTACACAACAGGGTTGTATTTCCCCCTACACAACAGGGTTTTATTTCCTCTACACAACAGGGTTTTATTTCCCCTACACAACAGGGTTGTATTTCCCCCTACACAACAGGGTTTTATTTCCTCTACACAACAGGGTTTTATTTCCCCTACACAACAGGGTTGTATTTCCCCTACACAACAGGGTTTTATTTCCTCTACACAACAGGGTTGTATTTCCCCTACAAAACAGGGTTGTATTTCCCCCATATAACAGGGTTGTATTTCCCCTACAAAACAGGGTTTTATTTCCCCTACACAACAGGGTTGTATTTCCCCTACACAACAGGGTTGTATTTCCCCTACACAACAGGGTTTTATTTCCCCTACACAACAGGGTTTTATTTCCTCTACACAACAGGGTTTTATTTCCTCTACACAACAGGGTTTTATTTCCCCTACACAACAGGGTTGTATTTCCCCTACACAACAGGGTTTTATTTCCCCTACACAACAGGGTTTTATTTCCCCTACACAACAGGGTTGTATTTCCCCTACACAACAGGGTTGTATTTCCCCTACACAACAGGGTTTTATTTCCCCTACACAACAGGGTTGTATTTCCCCTACACAACAGGGTTGTATTTCCCCTACACAACAGGGTTGTATTTCCCCTACACAACAGGGTTTTATTTCCCCTACACAACAGAATGTTCCTCTCACTCCCACTCAGCTGTTCTATTGGTGGATGTGTTTGTGTTTAACTTCAGGCATCAAAGTTTGGATAATTTCTCCTTGCTAATTACTTTGTTACCATCTTTACATGGTGCCAGCACGAACAGAATGTGTTCTGCAATGTCACAGTAACGCTATCAGTGAGGTAATGTGTAATGTCAAGCCTGAGCTATTTTTAGTTCTCTCCCCCTGAAATAATGTTATTTGAACAATGCTGAGCACACACTACACGACTTCTAAAACCTTAACAACAACTTGGACGTGGTCACTGATTTCCTTGTCCCAAATCTTTCATTCTGTCCGTCCTCAACCCCAGGACTTGGGTGCTCAAATGACACAATGATTCCCAAGTTGGTCCTGCCCTGCGTTTCTCAGTTGTCGTAGGAAAAAAATGCTGACATGTAAACAGTGAGCTACTTTATTAGTTGTGCATATTATGAGCAGAAACATTCAAAAAGTGACAGAGGCTCGGAATATGGAGCAGCAAATGGTTGGGCAGATGTGGACAATATGGACTTTCTATTCTACAGAGGGGATACAGCGAGGTAATATAACATGTTTACTATTGAAAAGGCAGCTGCTTTCCCTGTATGGCTCCACCAATATTTTGTTCACTTGGATCAACAAGAATGTCTTCCATCACCTCAGTCCACACAATTCGTGTTGTTGTAGCTTTCCTTTTCACCATCATAGTTTTGGCCTCACATACTGAGTGCTCATTGGCTATTGACAGTAATCCTTGACCAATTGTGTCCTTGCCCAATTGCCTGTTTTCCTGGAATATGAAGTGTAGACTTGTTTCTAGGGATGGTGGTTATGCTGGGTGACATTTGGAGGTAATGGTGACAGCCTGAGGCAGGCAATCACCTTTATGCATCTTTTATGATGGCAGTATACTACAATCAGAGCCCCTGTAGCCCCTATAACCTGCACACTGACACACACACACACTCACGCACAGGCACAAGCCGCGCACTTGCACACAGACAGTTACTCTCTCTGGATTGAATAATCAAATCTGTATTGGTGCAATCCTTTTTCGCTTTTGGACTTTATGAGTAGCTGAGCCACAATGTCACGTTATCGTTCATTCCATCAAACAATGGAATTTGAGAAACAAACTAAGGACAGCTCTACTCCCATTGTCCTCAGTACCGGTAGATGGATCAACTTTGCATGGAACTGTAAGTCTATGTCTGAAGATTGATTTACAAGGTGTCCGAAGGTTTTAGAGAGAACATTCAGCACAACTGTCAGTATCACATTTCATCTCAAGACCTCAAGACGTTGCAATAACCTTTGGCAATTGAGTCACATGAAATCAAGGGTACTGTGGATCAGTAACATAAAGCTTAAAAACCCTCCCTGTCTTTGGAAGGACAGACTGACAGACAGATGCCCCCCCCCCTGACAGCTGTCCTAGAAGCCCAAGTAGTGGCTGTAACGATTTCCTAATTCGACTGCACTCAGAAGGCTCACCTGGGGAGCTCTGGGTCCCGATTAGGCCGCTCTAACGACAGGACCTTTCACAGCTCTTTGACCACTGTCTTTCTGTTTTGACAACCCCAAGACAAATCACTGCTAATAAACCAGCTAAAAGTCAGATTCTCTGTGTCAAAGCTGCTACATTTGAGGTCAAGAGTATTAGTCATCGACCGACCCATCCATTCATCCATCCATCCGTCAAGCCCTATATACAGTGCCTTGCGAAAGTATTCGGCCCCCTTGAACTTTGCGACCTTTTGCCACATTTCAGGCTTCAAACATAAAGATATAAAACTGTATTTTTTTGTGAAGAATTTCATGCCACATTTCAGGCTTCAAACATAAAGATATAAAACTGTAAGTTCAGTGAGGATCTCTGAATGATCCAATGTTGACCTAAATGACTAATGATGATAAATACAATCCACCTGTGTGTAATCAAGTCTCCGTATAAATGCACCTGCACTGTGATAGTCTCAGAGGTCCTTTAAAAGCGCAGAGAGCATCATGAAGAACAAGGAACAAACCAGGCAGGTCCGAGATACTGTTGTGAAGAAGTTTAAAGCCGGATTTGGATACAAAAAGATTACCCAAGCTTTAAACATCCCAAGGAGCACTGTGCAAGCGATAATATTGAAATGGAAGGAGTATCTGCAAATCTACCAAGACCTGGCCGTCCCTCTAAACTTTCAGCTCATACAAGGAGAAGACTGATCAGAGATGCAGCCAAGAGGCCCATGATCACTCTGGATGAATTGCAGAGATCTACAGCTGAGGTAGGAGACTCTGTCCATAGGACAACAATCAGTCTCAGTATATTGTATATTGCACAAATCTGGCCTTTATGGAAGAGTGGCAAGAAGAAAGCCATTTCTTAAAGATATCCATAAAAAGTGTAGTTTAAAGTTTGCCACAAGCCACCTGGGAGACACACCAAACATGTGGAAGAAGGTGTTCTGGTCAGATGAAACCAAAATTGAACTTTTTGGCAACAATGCAAAACGTTATGTTTGGCGTAAAAGCAACACAGCTCATCACCCTGAACACACCATCCCCACTGTCAAACATGGTGGTGGCAGCATCATGGTTTGGGCCTGCTTTTCTTCAGCAGGGACAGGGAAGATGGTTAAAATTGATGGGAAGATGGATGGAGCCAAATACAGGACCATTCTGGAAGAAAACCTGATGGAGTCTGCAAAAGACCTGAGACTGGGACGGAGATTTGTCTTCCAACAAGACAATGATCCAAAACATAAAGCAAAATCTACAATGGAATGGTTCAAAAATAAACACATCCAGGTGTTAGAATGGCCAAGTCAAAGTCCAGACCTGAATCCAATCGAGAATCTGTGGAAAGAACTGAAAACTGCTGTTCACAAATGCTCTCCATCCAACCTCACTGAGCTCGAGCTGTTTTGCAAGGAGGAATGGGAAAAAATGTCAGTCTCTCGATGTGCAAAACTGATACAGACATACCCCAAGCGACTTACAGCTGTAATCGCAGCAAAAGGTGGCGCTACAAAATATTAACTTAAGGGGGCTGAATAATTTTGCACGCCCAATTTTTCAGTTTTTGATTTGTTAAAAAAGTTTGAAATATCCAATAAATGTCGTTGCACTTCATGATTGTGTCCCACAAGTTGTTGATTCTTCACAAAAAAATACAGTTTTATATCTTTATGTTTGAAGCCTGAAATGTGGCAAAAGGTTGCAAAGTTCAAGGGGGCCGAATACTTTCGCAAGGCACTGTATACTCTTATTTCAACCTGCTGAACTATAACTTTAAGCTGCATTCATGTATCATTAATTCGATTAGCCCTGAGTTAAGTGTCATACTGTCTGTACATATTCCTGTTCATCTAAGTGAACAAAAGGGAACAGGAAATTACGTTTCAAAGGAGAAACTATAAAGGGATGCAAACATGCCAATACGCGCGCACATGCATACAGAGAGAGAGAGAGAGAGAGAGAGAGAGAGAGAGAGAGACATTGGTGAGAAACAACATTGGCAAAAGGGTCAAGAGGTCCAGCTGAGAGATGGCTTAAAATGATGACATCTTTAACATTATGCCACAAGTGATTCAGGGCACGAAGGTCCACTCTGTCTCACTGACCATCCCCAACAGACAGACCACACTGCTCCTTGGGCATAACAATGGAGACGTGATCGGCAGCATACGATGCTCCTGTTTCAGATTTCTGTCAACAAAGAAAGCATTAGAGAGGGCTCAATATGTCTCTCAGACAGAATTCATCATTCCTCTTTTCAAAGGCACATTAACGTTGAAGCAGCTGATGGAAAAAAACATGTTCTCAACCATGGCGAGTTGAAGCAGGGAGATAGTTGCTACAGAGATAGGTCCTATGAGCGTGAGCTGTGACCTGCATGTCACAGATTTCTTTTATTTATGTAGTATTCCTCCCTCTATCCCCATTCTGCCTCATTCCCTCTTTCCACCGGTCTTAAAGCTAGTTGATGCCCCGGTCACATGACTGGGCAACACCAGCCACACTCCTCCTTCACTGCCTGTCAAAGAGAATGAGGTGTCGGAATGAGGTGTCAAACATATTTGGATTTTGTGACATCGCTTTTTTTCCTTCTGAGCTCCGTCAAAGTCATCGCCTCACATATGACGAGTGGGAGACACTATTTGTGAGTGACCCCAAAAAAGTCTCCCTCCTGTTCTCAGCTAGTTAGCAAGTTTAAGGACGTTCTGTCAGCACATGCCGTGGCCAGCATACTTCCAGACACTTGTGGAGAAATGTGATGACATTTAAGCTGTGTGTGGCATGTTACAACTTCTCCAACAGTGCCTGAAAGCTACATCCGAGCAGCGATGGATAGATTCAGTTCAGGGTGAAATTCAGATAGACTACATCTCTGAGTGGTTCAAACACACACACACACTCTCTCACTCACTCACTCACTCACACACACACACACACACACACACACACACACACACACACACACACACACACACACACACACACACACACACACACACACACACACACACACACAGTAATTGTCTTTATCAGATAACTTAAAGCTAGTTGATGTCTTATATATTCTCTTTCTCAACATGCTACACCTGCTCAACATGCTACACCCGGTCTTGCTACACCTGCTCAATCAGTCTGCTGTTCTTCTCAAGGCATCAGGAAGGACTGATGAAGATGTGTGGAACAGATCAGGATTTTAGCTATAAGCAAACTGCAGAAATCCTGAACTCTACATATTTGGATTTTTAAGGTAGTTACTCCATGTGTTTTAACCCCATCCCACCTCCACAACACAAACTCATCCCACCTCCACAACACAAACCCATCCCACCTCCACAACACAAACCCATCCCACCTCCACAACACAAACCCATCCCAGCTCCACAACACAAACCCATCCCACCTCCACAACACAAACCCATCCTACCTCCACAACACAAACCCATCCCAACTCCACAACACAAACCCATCCCACCTCCACAACACAAACCCATTCCACCTCCACAACACAAACCCATCCCACCTCCACAACACAAACCCATCCCACCTCCACAACACAAACCCATCCCACCTCCACAACACAAACTCATCCCACCTCCACAACACAAACCCATCCCACCTCCACAACACAAACCCATCCCACCTCGCGTAACCTAATGTCATCACAAAGTTGCCTGTGCTGCAAACATTCTTTTTGGAGAGGCTCCATGAATAAGACAAAATGTCCTCATCAATTCCCTTCTGATCTAATGAATGTCTCCAATGCATGAAGCACTCAGCAGTCGTTCATGCACCTCATCATCCCTCATCTCTCCAAGAGATAACATGCAATAGCTTATCGCTAACAGAATCAAGTGAGGTGTCTGTTTGGGTGTGTGTATCTACAGCATGTGGGTGTCTTCAGGGTCAGCTCTAGCCTGGTTAAGCCCCCCCCACCAAATATTTTAGTGGCCCCCGTTTTGACGGCGGAGAGAAGAATGTCGTTTTCTAAGTTAATTTCCTGCAGTTCTACACATTTTGCAATAGGGCAGATTTTTTTTTGGGGGGGGGGGCAGATTTAAAGTAACATTTCTGCAGTTCTATATATTTTGCCATTAGGAGGAGAACATTTTTTGCAATTTTCTAAAACATTTCATGCAATTCTACACGTTTTGCCATGACTGATGCCATGTTAACAATATCTTAGTGAGAGTGACTAACATATAAGACTATACATATATACATATACATATAAGACTATACATGAAAACTATAAGTTTAGATAACTGGCTAGACTAACTACCAATCTAATAATTGTTAGTTGACAGGGCTAATTGAGTGACTGTCAGTGACTGACAAAACAAGAGCAACACTGCTGATGTAACAACCACATTTAAAACTTGCACCGTGTGTATTCTACTATTCAAACTCTCAACAGTAAGTTGAGACCCAACCCGACTAAATGTACCGCTGGAGCCGGCCCTGGTTGTCTTTCTGAAAGGGGGATTGAGGTGTATGAGTACGAGGTAGATTGCAGCTGTGAAATAGAGGCAGCAGGATAGCAACAGCAGAGAGGAGGACTTCCCTGGAAACTTCTCCCTCTGCCTGGATCAGTCAAAGCAATTCAATCCATCACATTCTCCTCCCCTCATCCCCTCCTCTCCATGGCTTCTCTCTCTCCATTCTGTCCTTAGGGTGTGATGGATGGCGCAGGCTAGACACAGGCAGGAAAAGAGGGAGGAAGACCCCCCCCCCCTGCCAATTAAGCATGCTGGGAAGATCCTTTGGGCCAACAGCCTTTCCTCATCAACCTTCCTTCTTCTTGTCTGTTCTTTTTAGTACTGTAGGAGAAGCATGGTTACTTTTTCATACAACAATTATTAAGGTACCATGTTTTTAGGTATTATTCTGTTGTTCTGTCCATGTTCTGGTTTCACAGAGTTAACCTAACATGTGTCATCTGTTTCTTGAGCTTGATACTATTAAATATTGGCTAGTCCATGGACCAATTCATCTCACATGGCTACTTTTTGATGTTCAATAACTCGACATTGCTGATCAAATACATGATTATCTGCTGCCTAGTTTGAAGCTTGAGATAATGATTCAGCTGATAATCTGATATCCACCTGATATAACCTTATAACACTTGTGGTGAGGGATGCTCAGGTGGGTTGCTTGAAGTGACTGTCATATCTCTAATATTCTCCAATCAATCATTTCACTGTAGTCAATAATAAACACCCAGCCCATGTCACATTGGATGAAATGAAATGTGACCTGTGACCTTTGTCAAATCATAGAAAGGAACAATAATCTATTGGGACTTCAAGATACACCTCAGTGCCTGCCAAATGCTTTTGACCAGTGTCAGCACATATCCAGGGGGAATAGGAGTTGAAATTTATTGCAATGTTTGATGGATGTCCACCCATGACTCTCCACATTTCCTTACAGCCCAATTGTTGACAAATCTCATCAGATCAAACTTGACAAGCTGTAAAATGTTCTGAATAAGCAAGTGGCTGTCTAGAGAGAGAGAGAGAGAGAGAGAGAGAGAGAGAGAGAGAGAGAGAAAACCTGGGATATACTGCCCCCTTGTGCTCTATCAATCACTGTACGGTTTAAGGCATGTACTGTACAATAAACCTCTGTAGAATGTAAATCTAATTAAAAATGCAAACACTAGCCATAACTCTAATCTTGGCTGCCCGACCTTAAATACTTCATTTAATACATGGGTATCCCATATTCAGGTGCAAGGTGGGTAAACTATTGTTTGAGGTTTTCATTGATTTATTTGTCTCACTTAAGGCACGCCAACAGCACAGGAGTTTGTATTCTGTCTCCAGAAAATCAAATTCCGGTTCACAAAAATAAAATAAGTTAAACAAATATTAGCTCCCCTTCGGAGGAGAAAAGTAAATTACATATACATTTTACCTGCATGGTACTTTTATACACAGTGATTAAATAAAAAACAATATATTGGACAAACAGATCATGAGCTTTTAATATAGAAACATTTCAGTTGAAAGTATTCAGTTGACTAGGTATCCCACTTTCTCTTTCCCTAATCCCACCCCTCAACTAGTATTATGCTGGTTAAAAAGGAATTTGGGTGTTAGTTACCAGATGAGCAATGCTGAATCTCTGCCACTAGAGGGCATACAAGCCTTTCTTTTCAAATGGAGCAGCCTTACCCAGTAGTCTTGCAGCGATTGATTGAATACAACATTCTATTCCTCACCACCAGCATGGATCTGACCTTGTATTTCACACACAATACAATATCATTCTTCCACTTTTCCTTATTATTCATATTCAACCAAAGAGAGCGTGCAGAAAATGGTTTTGGTCTGTGAATAAGCTAAACTGGGTCTGAGCTTGGCCAGGCTGTGTCTATGTGCTACCAGTGAGGTGTCTGAGGTTTGAGAGTTCACAGTGTTATATAGGTCACACCCAGCAGATCAGACTCCCTTCATCCTGTCATATCCAGAGGGCCTCACTTTCAATTATGCACATAGCCTCCTCAGGCATCTTCCTTAACACACCCCCAACCCCGCTGTGCTTTAGCAAGACTATGTCCTCTTCCCTTCCCTGTCATACTGGAGAAATCTAGCCCACAACAAGACTAATGATTCAGTGCTACAGTAGAGATAGTCCCTTTACTCCATGCAGCCCATGACCCAACATAACAGCCTCTGTATTTTACTGTACGAGATGAAAGTATGGTACACATAAAACAGAGGCCAGATGTTTCTGGGTGCATTTGGAGGTTTGAATTTAAGGGTGAAATGTTAGCAGCACTAAGTGCTGAGCTCCCGGCTCTAACACGAACCCTCTCCGTCCTCTGTACCTGCTGGGACCAATTTACAGTTGTTCATCGCTGTCATTCCCTATGAGAATGAGACACCCCCCCCCCAAGTCAGGTCATACAGAACTATCCAACCCCTACCCCTTGCTACCTCAGACGTCCATAGTCCTTGGACGCATGAATTCATTATTTCAAAACACACATTTTTTGGGCAGCCTGTACTGCATTAGCCACTGTATCATAACTCAGGGAAAGTCTGGTTCCTGGTTGAAGCATTTAGTTTGTTGTTGATTAGGAGCAGTTGTGTAGTAATCAGACCCAGCTCTCCTTAGCCCAGTGGAACCTTGATGTCCTATTTCATTTTAATGCCACATTCTATCATTCTAACATGTCCTCAGCTGAGCCTGGGTTCACAACTCCTCCCCCTTCCACACAGCCGACTTTTGAACTGTACGCTATAGACTCAGAATGACCTGGTGACCTGAGAAGAGCTTTGTATCTGCACAAGGCTGTGATCTCTTAGACATCGTTATGGAAACCATGCACTACGTGATCCTCTGGGACCGCCTCAGGAGTAGTGACATTTGCAGCGAGGCAGGTACAGCGGTAACAAACAAACTGATGATGAATGATCATTAAGCTACGCACAGAGAGAGAGAGAGAGATGAGATGGGGAGAGTTAGAGAGAGAGGAGAAGAGTTAGAAAGAGAGATTTAGAGAGAAAGAAAGAGAGAGACAGGCTGGGTTGGAGGCATATTTGGCTTGTTTTGATTCCATTGATCCCTATACAGCTGCTGCTGTTTCAACTTATAACACACAACAAACTCAAGAAAACACAAAGGTTGCTATTGTTAGGCAGTGGTAGTGAGGAACAATTTTCTTCTCCTCACTACAATGTTTCACTACCTGGGCAGACAAGACGTGCAACATCAAACAAGTGCAAATATTGTCAATGTTGTACAAATTTAGCATTGACTTTTTCCTCTAATTTCCTCTACAATACCACCCCACATACCCCTCTCCCCATTTTTCTGCCGCACAATTCTGTCCATACATCTGCACAAGGCTGTGCCTAGTCACTTATACCCCTACCTACACGTACATATTACCTCAACTACCTTGTACCCCCGCACATTGACTTGGTACCAGTACTCCTGGTATAAAGCCTCTTTATTGTTATTTTATTGTGTTACTATTTCCTTTTTTTATTTAGCAAATGTTTCTTGCTTTTTAACTCCGCATTGTTGGAAAGGGTTCATAAATCAACATTATGCAGTAAAGTCTCCACCAGTTGTATTCGGGACACATGAGAAATAACATTTGATTTGACATCAGAGATGACAGGCATTTCCCAACCTGCGCTCATGGTCGGCCCTACTGGGCCCAAAGTCATCACAGTTAACGGTGTGTAAAGAGAGACTCGCGGGTGGTCGAGATTAGAGGGAGAACGGGTTTGGTGTGCCAGCGGGGTCTGACCACTGAACTCCGCCTCCTACTCACGGGGTAAACCTTTTAGCACACACGCCAGTCTCAGCGAGGTCACACCGAGGTCTCTAGCCTTTCACACGTCAACTGCTAATGAGGCCTCTAAAACTGAGAGGAAGGTGAAGAAAGTCTGACCTCCATTCAGGAACCTCAGCTTGGGGGGAAACTGTACAGTACTTTGTCCAAATGAATAAAGACATGGAAACATTTTTTTTTTTAAACGGAGGCTGTGTGAGTGAGGGGTTTTGGACACATAGTAGATTAGTGATGCATGAGGTGGACCAAAAATGTTAGGTCAAAACATTAGCAAAGAATAACACTGTCTGGCAGTTGTATGTTAAAAGTTTCATATGGAAAAGCCATGGTTACAAAAAAATATGCTGTATTTTACCAAATCCGTTCCCTCTGACTGAATTTTAAAATCGAGTCTTCCGCAACTGCATTTCCCGTAATTGAACCATAAAATGAGTTTTGATCAATTGTGCACACTGATAAATTCAGTCCAATTCAGGTTGGAATTTTACAATTCTTACACATTCAGGTCAATGTAGTTAAAAATATAAATAACCCCCTCCTCATACAGTATAAAAATGACATAACTATTATGAAGTAATGTCCTCTGTAGCTGAAATGATATCACAAGGTTATAGAGGAGAGTAAGAACACCATGAATACCATAATAGAGTGGTATAACAGATCTCATTTTTTATTGAGGAGAGTCGAGTTGGGCTTTCCATTTTAGAAAATAAAACCAATAACAATATTACAAATAATGAAATTGTTACATCATTCACAGGATTACAGTCAATGTACATTTATACAGAAATACAGGACCTCCCACATCAGTCACAGTGGTCAGGGCCGGCACTGGTCTACGAAGGCTACAACAGGCCAGGGGAGACAGGGCCATCCCCAGCCTGTCTTCACCAACAGCCAGAGAGGTGGGGAGATAGGGGTGGAAGGGGGAAGTGGGGGGATAAGACAATGCAAGGAACATAAGGACATTTGTCACAACTAGACTGCTATTAGCCACTGTGTCAGCAGAGGGAGCTCTAACGCTTTACATAAAAGAGATATCCACAGGAGCCATTTTCTATACACTCTGAACTGACTGCCACAAAGACAGGCAGGCAGACTGCTGCTCGAGACATATTTGGATGGTGCACAAACACAGACCAACGAGTATGAGCAGGCACAGCTTGTGTTTATGCACACTGTCATGTCATTCTAACACTGAGACATAACGGTTTCCGTCCGTCCTTAAAAAATTGGAACACCGAATGGAAATTGTTCTTTGCGTCCACAGTGCATTGAATCAACATCTCAGATTCATTGGTTTTGTTTTGATTCATAAATAAAAGAGGGGGGATTGTTATGTATTACTTATCATGACATTGACAGTAAAACATCAACAGTATCTGCAGATACAAGCCATTGAAACAAAGACGAGAGTTTTAGATGTACAAAACAGCAGAGGACAGAGTTCTGTGATACCAGCAAGTTATCTGAGATTTCAAACAAAGACCCTTACTGTAACAAACAGATGTATTCTGGTCTCAATGCTATTATATCATTATTGTGCACTTTAGACATCATTCCTCCATCTGTCTCATGAGCCTGGACATTGAAAAAGGAGAGAACAAAGTATATGCCCTGCACTGTTAAATAATATGCAACGATGGTAGCCAAATGTTATATTTAGTATTTTTGTTTTTTAAATTTATTAACGGAGCAGACGTTTGAGACATTTTCTTCCTCATGAAAAATGTAAACATAGAAACACCGATAAGTGCTTTGAAGAAGTGTACATTTACTGTCTTTAAAATGTCTGCTATTTCAGTGGTCTTGGGGGAGAAAAAAAGACACTATCATTCAACAAAAAGCGATGTGTGGTTTTTATTCTATTTTAGCTTAATACTCGTCTTCAACGAGCTGCAAAATCTCACCAATGCAAAAATGTCCTTGATGCAATCTATGTATAAAGTAACCCATTTACAGTACTTAGGGTGGTGCTTTAAACACTTGCATTGCACACCAGAGAGAACTATCCAGTGAGATAATGACCATCATGGATTCACACAGCAAAGTCTAAAAAACGTTACAATGTGGGAATAATCTTCTCTGAACTAAACCCATCATAATCGCACCAGATTGGTCAATCACTTACAATAGGTCCATTACAACAGGCCAATAGGGCGACTGTGCCAAAAGGGGTTTTATCAGAAGGGCGGGGCTATGAAACCAGTACCATTGAGCTGTACTGTTCTTAAAAGGAGGCTATCAATGTCTTAAAAATAAAAGAAAGAGGGATGACAGCTTTTTCTGTGGCCAACAGCAAAGGATAGCTCTGGATGAACTATCGGATATATAAACAGGGTTTCTTTGTGCCATTAGGTTCCGAGGCAGAATAAATAAATACATTACACAGTGCTTTCAGCAGTCACCATGGCCCCACACTGTGCAACCAATAAACATGTGTTGACTCAACTCCTTATGAATCTAGCTCCTCTGAAGAGAAGTAACACACCAAACCTACGCTTCCAAGAGCGATGCAATAAAAGAAAACCACTTTATTACGACCTATATTCATGTTCCTATCACTCTAAATACGAGTCCACCATTACTGAATGTTTTAGTTCATCTCATCCTAACAACATGTCCTAGTAATGTATTTTGATTGAACGTCACATTGTTTACACACCGCCCTTTTAATCACTTGATAATCACCTTCATCACCTTCCTATGACTATCACCGTCTTCAGCACAAATACTAGTGCTGTGCTGCAGGGCCTGCTTTCTTGAACATATATTGCCACTGATTGTTCTGACAGTGGGATATCTGTCTATATCTTGGGAAGACTGACTCAGGCTGCCTGGGCTTAACTGAATATCACTGAGGTGCCCTTAAATATTAAAGTGTTGTGCAATGGAAAGGAAGAAAGTACTTTGTGAGCTCTTTTTGAAAGGGAACTGCACGGTCGCATCAGTGACAGTTGGGTCACAGAATCGCTGCCCCTTTTAATCTGGGCAGTGACTAATAGAGTGATGCACTTCCTGCTGTTTCATCTGTCATGGTGACGCACAGAAATGTTGACGGAAAAGTAAAGGAGGATGATATTACAGAAGCTGGATCAAAACCTCAATGCTCCTGCCCACGTTTATTAAGACTCTGGACGGCTATGTGGGTTAGTGGGTGGAATGAAATGGGGACTAACTGACAGACGAGAGCAAAGGCAGGATTTCACGCATTCTGTGTTTAGGGGTCTAATGCTAAGGCCTACATAGGACACCTCTCCTGTTCTGCTCAGACAGCAAAGTGCCTTAAAACGGACAGCGGACACCTGATGATGTATATGGAAGAATGATCTTTTGTGGAAGAACCTCTGCTCACATAGCCACCTGCTGTGAAACCAGTACGGGGCCCACAGGTTGTGTGTTATCTACATAAATTCAGTCTGGTCTGTCAACATGACAACATGCAGAGTCACAAAGCAATGGATCTGAAAAAGCAGAGCACAGAGAACAGTGGGAGGAGAAGAGTGGTAGATCTGAGGCATGTGTTTAGCTCTGAGGAGATATGGAGGGAACCACTGTCTGGCCAGTGGGGCTGTGATCAGGCAGTGGACTCCCACTAGGAATGGACATGTCTGACCAGCTGGAGCTCCATGTCTGGCTCCTCAGTCTGTATTGAGTACTGAGCCTGTCTCATTAGGAGCATTGAGTACTGAGCCTGCCCATTAGGAGCTCTGCAGTAGTGATGTAAACTCCATGTTTTACCATCTCTGGGGAATCCATGGATTTTAACTAGAACAGACCCATCAGGCTCCCTAACCCCTCAAACAACACATCGGCCACATCAACAAAGCCGATGATAGACAGCTCTCCGTTCACCAGGCAGTTTTTCACAGAAGCCATACAGTAAATGCAATACGTATCTATAAAATGAAAGTAGATGTCTCAAGGACTCCAGTTATCTACAATTTGTGAGCACCAACATAATAATGATTTCCTAAAATTCCAAAAGAGCATGGAAGATCCAGATAGTCATCCATTGTCCAGTATGATCTGCGTTCACATACCCTGCCAAGAGATGACTTGGAAAAGCTGTCAATCATCCACGATGTACAATAATAACAATACAAATATGCGTAAAATAATCCACTATCCCATGCTAATGTTACTGCCCTGTTGTGAAAAGATTTGTCTGTGACAGTACCAATGTTAGGGTGTTAAAACCCGAACACTTCAATATAAAATTATTTTAAAAGGAAAACAATTTGGAAGAAAAAAGCTAAATATAATGTAAGCGCATTATATTTTGTAAAGTGTAACAAATCAAAGCTCTGTGAAATCAATCATTAACTCAGCATGCTATCAAACACTACCCCCTCAGCTTTGGGAGCCGTTGCTTTGTACCACCGAGCACATTTAGCAACAGGCACGCATACACACACACACATATACACCCATGCACCAGACACGCACGCAGACACAAACACACATATGCACCAGACACGCACGCAGACACACACACACATATACACCCATGCACCAGACACGCACGCATACACACACACACATATACACCCATGCACCAGACACGCACACATACACACACACACACACATATACACCCATGCACCAGACACGCACGCAGACACAAACACACATATGCACCAGACACGCACGCATACACACACACACACACACACATATACACCCATGCACCAGTCACGCACGCAGACACACACAACCAAACACACAGTGAAGCTGAAAACACAGGGAAACCTCAAGACAATGTGAGGACCAAAACATATGTGCACTCCTTGCACTCCTTCTACGTAAACACTATACATCCATGGAGGAAGTACTGTATGTTTGCTGCTTATTACACTGATTCTTCAAAGTCCACAACTAACATTTTGCCCCAAAAAATCTAATAATAATAACAACAAATAAAAACCTCCCTATAGTCACCCTAAGAAAAATGTAAATCCATCACTTCCAGGTATTAGTAACTATGTCCGGCTCATAGTGATCACATCACAGTCCCAATGTCATGTGCATCCGATGTGTACAGGATCTTGACGTCATCATGACATCGTCATGACATCATCTGAGGTACACAGGGACGATGTTCCATTTGGCAGGTTATGTTAATATTGAAAAAATATAAATTTTCCCATGGTGAGAGGAAGCATGGTGAGAGAGAATCTTCATCACAATACTCACACAGAAAAGGAAATTACTTGATATGAGAAAATGTATTTTTGTTTACATTTCTTTACTTTTGAATTGGTAGATAACTGAATGTCTTTAATTTGTTCATGTCAGTAGTTTCTGCCAGGTCCATTTCATGGTGCTCACACTTATATTACGTCCCAAATCAAAAACAGGGGAATAGATCAAGTTCCTCAGTCTCTTCTGCTGTTTGCCTTCAGGGAGGCAGCAAATATTTATGTTGCATTTCTGTTTCTGAAGTCAGTTCACCTAGTTTACAAAGAATATATCCGATTAATTTTGAGAGTGTTGGTCTTAAATCACCCAGTTTTCAATGTCTTCTTGTCTATGGCCCTTTTTAAAGGGTAGCCTTTCTAGTCATTTCACCTAGCTTACAATTGTATACCATCTATAGACTCCTAGAGTTCTTAACTTTTTTCTTTACAAAATTCTTTACAAAATTCTTAAAACAAACGTAAAAGTTCAACGTAAATAAAATAAAAAACATGGGTGGAAGATGGTAGTAGAAATGTGTCTCTGGTCAGTAACCTCTCATGATCCTGGTTCCAAGATGGACGGTTGTGAGCCACGTTGATTGACGTCTGGTCATTTAGACATGCTGGCCACAACCTTCCAAAGCTGATCCCGAAGGTTGCGGGGACTTTGGATGAGGGCATAGAGGAGGACAGGAGAGGGATTGGAAGGGGGGACCAGGGATGGACGGTAGTCTGGTAGGAAACCCAGGTTCACGGTCAAGCAAAAACATATCCACTCCATCCGTGCACCCAGGGTCCTGCATCCCAATCCCCTCTCCTCTGCTCTGCTCTCCTCCGTTCCACTCTGGATGGTCAAACTTCCACAGACTGGATCTGGTTCATGGAGGCACGCATCATCTGCACACTGTTCAGGATCTTCTTCTGGTGGCCTGCTAACGTTACACCCACACTCAGGATGTCACTGTGGCAGGAGACACAACCACAGGAGTCAGGAGAAAGCCATCACAGAAGACACAACAGGTTTTATGGAACAAGTCACATGGCATAAGCCAAGGTAAACTCAACAAGTTAGATCAAGGTTAAATTCTGGGCCCCAGTCTGCCAAATTCCGAATTCTGTCCAGGCATGACCGCTTACAGTACTAACTCTGATGGTTGAACAACTTCTTCCATTCAGGAAACAACGGAACACCTTTGTTTCCTAACCTTAACCCTATGGACTGATGTGTCTTATTGGTTTAAGTATTGTAACCAGAGATGTGGTTGGACATTTAAAAAAACAGACTTACGTGGCTCAGATTTCCAATGTGACTTTAGGAGGATATTAAGAGATATAGATAGGAGACAATAAGCAGAGTAATGTGTACCTTATTTACTAAACAGACCTTGAATAGTCTCTATCTGCTAATAGATGTTGTCTATGTCTTTATTAAGTCTACTGAGGCAGGAATGTATTCCTAAACATCACTATGCCTGTTCATTCTCCTATATCTATTATGTAATTTAACTGTTGTATAAGAAACCTGGCAGCCACATGGCCAGAGTCTGTACTCTGTTCTAGCTCAGAGCAGTTGTACTGCACCGTTATTATCTCTTAATGACATACAGTGAGAGACAGATTTATGATGAGCCAGGGGCTGAGCCTGGCAGTCACCCAGACTTTAAGGTATGAGACTGTCCAGGAACAGCCCACCTGCCTCGCTTCAACCTCATCCTTATCATCCTTATTAGAAACACAGGTCTGGGATCGGCACTTACTCCATAGTCATCTGGGAAACCACATCAAAGCTGGTGAAGTCAGCGTTGGCAAAGTTGTCTTTGTACTGGCCCATCTTGATGGCATCCAGCCACTCGTCCACCGTGCTGAAGCTGGAGAAGTCTGGAACACTGCGGTCCAGGAGAGGAAGATGGACACTGGGGAACATACATATACTAAGAGTCAAACACAGCTCTAGAGACACTGTCATAACTCTCTCACCTCTGTGATGGCAATCAGTACGTTTGGAACAGACACAAGAGTGGAGAGCCTACACTAGATTAGTTTTAAGGACAAAACAAAGTAGCCTTGGCGTCATCTACTGGAAGCCATTTTCAGAGTTGATTTCTTATAAAATGTTCTTTCCAAATAGAGTGACAGGCTTAGAAGAGCCAGCCCTCTGGGCACAGAAGTCAATTTAACGTTTATTCCACGTTGGTGCAATTTCATTGAAATGATGTGGAAAGAACATTGATTCAACCAGTGTGTGCCCAGTGGGAGTATCCACACAGTTTCAGTGGAACATCTAAGTCTCTATTCTACACACCATCAAAAATGAAAATATAGCATAGGATATATGGATTTCAGTATATTTTAGCATCCATAGGAATCTGACACCCAGGGAAAATGTACTTGAAAATGTTTTGTTTTTTTAATTGTGCAACTGCTTCAAATCATAATTTGCCTAAAGCATTCATGGAAATGACTTGATCTATGAAACCAACTGATTTTATTTACATAACCACACGGCGCCAAAAGAAACAGGAGACAGCGTTTGGTTGAAATAAATTGTACCATGAATATCAAAAGTGTAACCAAAAATGTAATTGTTTTTCCATCTTTGAAGTCAATTGCACTACATCCTCCTGGAAATATGAAAGTAGTATTTGAGCCCAATCCTGGATATTGTGATGACTGGCCAGGAGAGACAGAGGAACACTTTCACTCAAACACACTAATAGACAGACAGACAGATAAACCCACAGATAAACTGACAGAGATCTAAGGAGAGCGTGCTAAGTGTTCCACTCACCCTGATGACAGAGGGGTCATGGCCTTCAGACTGTTGGGGTTGCGGATCATCTTGTCCAGGTTGTTGACAATCTGGCTGAACTTCGGCCGGTTGTTACGGTCCTTCTGCCAGCAGTCCAGCATGAGCTGGTGCAGGGCACTAGGGCAGTCCATGGGAGGGGGCAGCCGGTAGTCCTGCTCTATGGCATTGATCACCTGCAGGGGGAGATACAGATCTCTAAGGGTTGCTATGAGGCTCTACGAGGAGGAGGAGGAGGGGGAGAGAGACGACAATCCCATAGTAGAGCATCCTCTCACAATTCTCGGTGTTATACAAGTCAAAACTGCAGCACACATACCCACACACATACCTAATCCTGCACACATTATTGCATTAACACTAAGTAGGAAATGACCACCATTACAATTAAGACATTGTTTTGTCTTGGCTGCATACTTACTGTACCAGTTAAGTGTCACACTAAAGTATCAGTCTAATACCAATGGCTCCTCACATCCGTGCAGTCTGTGGCAGCAGTGACTTCTTCTCAGTCAGTCTGGCATCAAGAGCCTTTAGAAATTATGTACAGTAATGTTCCTGCCATACAAATATCTAAGTGAGAGCCTGGTCCCAGATCCATTTGTTCTGTTTTGCTAACTCTATGGTCATTGTCATACCAAAAAGGTCTAATTTGAGACTAAGAGTGGCTGTGGTGATGTTGGTGGTGGGCGAGAGATCAGGGAGTTGATGCTAAGAGTGGGGAACGACCAGCTCAGAGGAGGGTTCTGATGAGGACCCACGATCCTCTGCTCATTATCACTGACATTATGGAGCTTCATTCAGACCCAGATTAATCTCATTCAGAGGCCTCCCTCCCAACCAAGATGCTGATGGAGTAGAAACACTATCTGAAGCCGCTAATAAGATAACCGTTGAGCTCCTCAGTCCCTCTTAGGGCATTAGCGTTCACACTTTCAATTTGAAACTATTTTCATTATCTCTCTACCCATAATTTGCTCTCTTCTCCATCACCCAGAGGGAGCCTGGAAACAGAGGCTCCAGTCAAGAGCAGGAATAGTCTGCGGAGCGTTGCCTTGCATTCCAAATCATCTTATTATCGCTCTGTGGTAACTGGGGGGCTTTCATATTAAACCCAGGTTAGAAAGTTGCTGTTAAGCCAGGGGAAGAAAACCACCATGACAAAATGGATCTCTATGGGGGTTCACAGAGAGGTAATAACATTCAAGAACAATTGTCTGTATATAATCAGCCTTTGTTTGAATAAAATGGGAATATTTGATGCCAGGCTATTTATTTCTAGTATTTCTGCTTGACGAATTATACAAATTATACATAAAGGACTATACATACGTCTTGATTGGTCATGTCCCAGTAAGGTCTCTCTCCATAGGACATGACTTCCCACATGACGATGCCATAGCTCCAGACATCACTGGCGGATGTGAACTTCCTGTATTGGATGGCTTCAGGGGCTGTCCATCGGATAGGGATCTTCCCTCCCTGATAAACACAACACAATGAGGGAGCAATCTTATAGAGGGAACTGAGACGGAAACCTGATCGTCACAGTGTCCTGGCTCTACAGAGAGAGATTACTCACAGTAACAATACTCTCTAATCCCAACTGGGAGATGGATATAGCTAAACTCCTGGGACTGGAAGTGTGTGATATGGAAACCCATAAAAGGGGAGGAGAGGGCATGTGCGTGCGTTGCCCATGTGTGTGAGTGTGCAAGTGTGGATGCACACACGTGTATGTGTGTGGTGTTTGCAGTAAGGTCATGGTACACACCAGGGCGCTGGTGTAGGTGGGGTCTGACGTGTCGTCCTCCAGAAAACGTGACAGGCCGAAGTCAGACACCTTGCAGACCAAGTTGCTGTTGACCAGGATGTTGCGTGCGGCTAGGTCGCGGTGGACGTAGTTCATGTCGGCCAGGTACTTCATGCCAGAGGCGATGCCACGCAACATGCCCACCAGCTGGATCACCGTGAACTGACCATCGTTTTGCTGCAAAAAAAAAGGATGACATTATATTACAATATGATACATTCCCAGGGGCCTCTGTGGGCTATGGTTGAATAGATGTGGCTATAGGATGAGCTGGGCTGGGCTAAGCTTGGTCTGGTTGGCTGCAGCTGTTCTCCTTCCTGGATTGGCCAAGGCATTACCCCATAGGGGAGTGTCTGGATCTGGCCTGCAGCTGTGCCTCCAACTGTGCACACCTGCACCTTCACCACCCACTACGAGGACCAGAGATCCACTAGGGAATATCCGGGAGGATCATGACGAGAGATGAGAGAGCATGAGCGTTGACAGACAGGCCCAGTATCATGGCCCAGGGATGGGGTGGGGACACAGATGGATCACAGACGGACTAGGTCTGGCTGTGTATTCATCTGGGCATGTTCCCGGCCTATGGTTAGCCAGATTCTCTAGCCTGTGTCTCTGTGTCTCTTCCAAACACTTTTCTGCTCATTAGCAAAGAAGGAATTTCTCCTCACGTCCACCAGCTCCTCATGTACCATAGCAATTAAGTGTTATGCATTATTCATGAGGCTGAAATGCCTCCCAACTACACAGCTCCTCCTGATCTCTGCATCCCTGCACTGTGTTTGCATACTGTACTTTAATTGGGAAGTTTCTTCAACCAAAGTCATTTGGATCTGAGCAGATAGAGGTATAATTTATTTATTTTTGATCTTAGGCTAATACATGCTCTGTGCCATTATATGATTCGATCCCAATTCCAGTCAGAATATGTTTTAAATATTTTTTCCCCTCATCAATCTACACACAATACCGTATAATGACAAAGCAAAAACAGGCTTTTAGAAATGTTAGAAAATGTATTTAAAAAAACTATGAAATAGCATATTTACATAATTATTCAGACCCTTTACCCTGGACTGTTGGAGCACCTTTGGCAGCGAGTACAGCCTTGAGTTTTCTTGGGTATGATGCTACACGCATGGCACACCTGTATTTGGGGAGTTTCTCCCATTATTCTCTGCAGATCCTCTCAAGATATGTCAGGTTGGATGGGGAGCGTCGCTGCACAGCTATTTTCAGGTCATTCCAGAGATGTTAGATCGGGTTCCAGTCCGGGCTCTGGCTGGACCACTCAAGGACATTCTGAAGCCACTACTGCATTGGCTGTGTGCTTAGGGTCATTGTCCTGTTGGAAGATGAACCTTCGACCCAGTTTGAGGTCCTGAGCGCTCTGGAGTAGGATTTCATCAAGGATCTCTCTGTACTTGCACCATTCATCTTTCCCTTGATTCTGACTAGTCTCCCAGTCACTGCCGCTGAAAAAAATCCTCACAGCATGACGCTGCAACCACCATGCTTCACTGTAGGGATGGTGCCAGGTTTCCTCCACACGTGATACTTGGCATTCAAGCCAAAGATCTCAATCTTGGTTTCATCAGACCAGAGAATATTGTTTATCATGGTCTGAGAGTCCTTCAGGTGCATTTTGGCAAATTCCAAGCGGGCTGTCATGTGCCTTTTACTGAGGAGTGGATTCCGTCTAGCCGCTCTACTATAAAGGCCTAATTGGTGCTGCAGAGATGGTTGTCAATATGGAAGGTTCTCCCTTCTGCGCAGAGGAACTCTGGAGCTCTGTCAGAGTGACCATTGGGTTCTTGGTCACCTCCCTGACCAAGGCCCTTCTCCCCAGATTGCTCAGTTTGGCCGGGCAGCCAGCCAGCTCTAGGAAGAGTTTTGGTGGTTCCAAACTTCTTCTATTTAAGAATAACGGAGACCACTGTGTTCTTGGGGATCTTCAATGCTGCAGACATTTTTGGTACCCTTTCCCAGATCTGTGCCTCGACACAATCCTGTGTCGGAGCTCTACC
Organism: Oncorhynchus tshawytscha; assembly: GCF_018296145.1. NCBI lineage: Eukaryota > Metazoa > Chordata > Actinopteri > Salmoniformes > Salmonidae > Oncorhynchus > Oncorhynchus tshawytscha. Next base: position 38,742,780 of record NC_056435.1, on the reverse strand, counting down.
GACAATTCCTTCGACCTCATGGCTTGGTTTTTGCTCTGTCATGCACTGTCAACAGTGGGACCTTTTAAAGACAGGTGTGTGCCTTTCCATATCATGTCCAAGCAATTTAATTTACAACAGATGGACTCCAATCAAGTTGTATAAACATCTCAAGGATGATCAGTGGAATCAGGATGCACCTGAGCTCAATTTCGAATCACAGGGAAAAGGGTCTGAATACTTATGTAAATAAGGTATTTATGTTTTTATTTGTAAGACATTTGCAAACATTTGAAAAAAACCTGTTTTCACTTTGTCATTATGGGGTATTTTGTGTAGATTGATGAGGATTTTTATTTAATCAATTTTAGAATAAGTCTGTAACGTAACGAAATGTGGAAAAAGCCAAGGAGTCTGAGTACTTTCCGAATGCATTGTATTTCAGGATGTTGTACATCCATGAATCTGAATTAATTTAGGTAAACATTTCAGTTTGGAAAACATAGCTTGTCTAAAGAAATGTGTCCCTTGGCACAACTTATCCCGGGTATGAGGTAAGATACCCTGTCCTGCGGGGCAAGATAAGCTGCCAAATATATGTACTGAATTAAATACGACTACTACGTTTTTAAAACCAAATACAATTCAACACAATCACAATCGGTATTTTAATAATTTTAAGCATATTTTAACACAGATTTAACACGTAACAAACATTTTGTACTTTTTGAAACACTTTTGACAAAGGCCGGACTCTGTTGTTACCTCTTAACCCAGCAATAATGCCTTGCATTACATCTGGAAAGAAAGCACTTAAAGTTGTTCAACTTGCCATTGGCAAGACCATTGGCTCAACTTACCCCAAGGCAAACATTTTGACTATATTAGCCCACACAGCTACAAGGATGCACTTTCATGCTAGGTTAAGGACCTCATATTGAATCTTATAGAGGACCCAACTGATGTACAGTGGTTCCTCCTTTAAAAGTTGCATCATACTGAGGCACACCTTGCGTGCTGCTGCAGCATTCTGTGGCACGTCATTTAATTCTCAGCCATTTCTTCTGTTACTGCAAGTTATTGCTAGTTTGACCACCAGAGGGCTTCTTTGAAAAGCATTTGATAGTCTTCTGTATTGGCATTACCAGAGAATTGAAAACCTTTTTTGTAATAACATAGTATATGTGATTGATTTTTAGAAATCTGGCTTAATTCATTTGACTAATATTATGATGTTTCTATTCAGAGAAAAACAAAAAACAAAACCCTCCATTAGGATGGATTGGAAAACATGGCGATATACAACGTGACGGTCGGGAGTATGCGGGAGTATGGAGGATTCTAAATTGTTTGCCTTCATTAGACAACTTTGTACCAATACCGTAAATCAGTGATATTTATTCCCATAGTAATTCATTTTGGATCCACAACTAAATCATCATCTGCATTTTGAAAGAGTATTTTTTTATCATTTATTTTATTAACGAAATGCATATTAGTTTATTAGGCTACTGTGCAGTCTACAATACAATACTGTAGAAAACCTGGGAAAGTGCCTAATTCCTTTAATAAGGGAAAGCAGGCCTTGTCTGTACTACAGAATGCAGGGCACGAGGGAGACCGGTGTTATTTCATAGTTGTGACTTCTTCACTATTATTCTACAATGTAGAAAATAGTACAAATAAAAAACTTAAAAGTATCTACTTTGGTTTAGATACAAGCATCATGAAACCTCTAGCACAATAAATTAATTTAAAAATCAGTTTTTTGGACCTAACTTGCTTACCACATTTTCCGTGTGATTTTGTCCTTCACATTAAATAATGACCTATTCCTAAATATTTGGACAAATTATTAATTTTGTGTATGGTTTCCTAGAAAGTGGATCAACTTACCCCACTTACCCCTACCATTTTTTTCTGGTCATTAAATGGCCCTCAACTTTTCCTACTTTCTCTGCTTGTTGTCTCCATCCATCTATTAGATGTGATGATCTACTCTCATTTTCTCGCTTTAGCTCCACCTTGGAGATGCATCACAGCAGCGTAAGCTGTACCAGGAGCTGTAGGGGAGCTGATCCTTCAGCTGGCAGCTCCTATCTAAGGTGATCGTCTTAACTGACCCCCTGCTACCTGGCCCTCCTTCACAGAGCGCCACGTTCTAAAGAACTGATGCTGTCAGCAGACGTTGTCATACAGTGAGGAGCCACAGTGATGCTCTGTTGTTTGAAATAAAAATGTGCTGTCAAATATGCTTACCACACAGAGACAGAGACACACAACCCTGTCAAATTCAAGAGTGAGTTGGCATACAGTGTCTCGGAGGTCTGAAGCAGAATGCTAATAAAGTTCATGTTTTGCACCTCCAGCAGTAGATAGAGCAGCAGTCGGCTGACAGGAGGATGGCTGCCTCCTTTTTAATGGAGGATTTTGATGTGTATTTTGATCCACAGAGGAAGAGTTTACATCTCAAGTTTATTATATTCTCTAATAGCTCAGAGTTGATACTCGTCAGTTTGCTCTCTTGCCCTGAGTCACGAAAGCCTTACTCAGTATGATCCTTTTAGAGGTAAACAATGACAACGGGATGAGGAGTGACGAACGTAGGGCTATAACAGAGGTGGTGGAGGGGGACGTTATCCACATAGACTGGCTAGCAGCAACATCAGACATATCTAAACATCAACATAGTGATTTATATCAAACAGTAGAAATAGTTGGCTCTTGTTAAATAGATATGTTTTTCTATATTTTATAATTATGCTGTTTTCACTCACAATTGATTTAAAGTGAAGTAAAACTAATGGGGGGAAAAAATCCTTTATATTTGTGAAGATTTCCATAAATCACTAGCTCTTTTCCACTCAGTTTTTTACTCCTTACTTCAAACCCCCGATGAGTCCAATAAGAGATGAAAGCTTTTGGGCACCCAGTCATATCAGGAAAAACATGCTCCCATTCAGCTGACATGCTACAGACAGAAGCCACAGGACTGGCTGACAGCTGACAGCAGCCTCTCATCTACAAGCCAACTTCATTCTTTGAGAGCTGACATGTTTTCTTCTTAACTCTCGCTAATAACTTGAAACCCTCCCAAGGTGAGGTTAGCTATCTGGAACTTATTTTCTGAGATATGCCTTCTATGAGTTCTGTATTTCATAAAAGATGTTTGACTAAATGTTAAGATGCTGAATAACATGTTAACAGAGGCATTTCGTGACATAGGTAGAAAGCCCTATAAGTTTAAGATCCTTTTCCTTTTCTGTGACTCAAACAGGAGGACTGAATGTGGGTTAGTATGATAAATAAAAAATAAGAGCATGACTAACTTCACTGAAATGCTAGCCTCACTCACCAGCAGCTGGAGAGCTACTGTACTTAGACTCTATTTTACTGTAGTCAAACATGGGGATCAAGGGGAAATACTGTATAACAGCCAGCGCTAGAGGCAGTGTAATATAAATCAATAATTGGACCAGACAGACACTCAGAGAACATTAATACTGCAGCTTGATTGGGTAGAAAATGCTCACTCTAAGGACACGCTCCAAGGCTCACTGATGGACACTATGCTAAGTAAAGAGGAGTTCCACATGATAAATGTTCTGCATGTTAATGTTCACTTGAAACTAGATGGGTTAGCATTAGGATGTGTATTTAGCAGTCATTTCCCAGTGTGTGTGTGTGTGTGTGTGTGTGTGTGTGTG